>NC_081374.1:45410506-45588006 GCF_030684315.1 Stegostoma tigrinum
ATAGATTAGGATTATTTTCATTAGAAAGACGGAGATTGAGGGGGGACCTGATTGAGGTCTACAAAATCATGAGGGGTATAGACAGGTTGGATAGCAAAAAGCTTTTTCCCAGAGTGGGGGACTCAATTACTAGGGGTCATGAGTTCAAAGCGAGAGGAGGAAAGTTTAAGGGAGACATGCGTGGAAAGTTCTTTACACAGAGGGTGGTGGGTGCCTGGAATGCGTTGCCAGCGGAGGTGGTAGACGCAGACACATTAGCGTCTTTTAAGATATATTTGGACAGGTACATGGATGGGCAGGGAACAAATGGACAGAGACTGTTAGAAAATAGATGACAGGTTAGACAGAGGATCTTGATCGGCACAGGCTTGGAGGGCTGAAGGGCCTGTTCCTGTGCTGTAGGTTTCTTTGTTTCTTTGTTTCTAACTAACTTCTAATTGTTTCAGCCGTTAGCTGAGATGGTTTTCATTGTCAGGTTGTTGAAAGCTAGGAAGAGATATTCACAACTCCAGGGGATCTTGGTTGAATACGATTACCGTTGGGAATGGATATTGATGAAGGCAGAGAGGTGGAAGTTGTCTATGTGAACTTTAGCAAGGCATTCTAAAAGGTTCTGCTTAGTGGACATATCAGCAAGGTTAGATCACATGGAATACAGGGGGTACTCACCAATTGGAGACAAAATTGGCTGAAAGGTAAGAAACAAAGGGTGTGAGTACAGAGATAATGGGAACTGCAGATGCTGGAGAATTCCAAGATAATAAAATGTGAGGCTGGATGAACACAGCAGGCCAAGCAGCATCTCAGGAGCACAAAAGCTGACGTTTCGGGCCTAGACCCTTCATCAGAGAGGGGGATGGGGAGATGGAACTGGAATAAATAGGGAGAGAGGGGGAGGCGGACCGAAGATGGAGAGTAAAGAAGATAGGTGGAGAGAGTGTAGGTGGGGAGGTAGGGAGGGGATAGGTCAGTCCAGGGAAGACGGACAGGTCAAGGAGGTGGGATGAGGTTAGTAGGTAGCTGGGGGTGCGGCTTGAGGTGGGAGGAAGGGATGGGTGAGAGGAAGAACCGGTTAGGGAGGCAGAGACAGGTTGGACTGGTTTTGGGATGCAGTGGGTGGGGGGGAAGAGCTGGGCTGGTTGTGTGGTGCAGTGGGGGGAGGGGACGAACTGGGCTGGTTTAGGGATGCAGTAGGGGAAGGGGAGATTTTGAAACTGGTGAAGTCTACATTGATACCATATGGCTGCAGGGTTCCCAAGCGGAATATGAGTTGCTGTTCCTGCAACCTTCGGGTGGCATCATTGTGGCAGTGCAGGAGGCCCATGATGGACATGTCATCTAGAGAATGGGAGGGGGAGTGGAAATGGTTTGCGACTGGGAGGTGCAGTTGTTTGTTGCGAACTGAGCGGAGGTGTTCTGCAAAGCGGTCCCCAAGCCTCCGCTTGGTTTCCCCAATGTAGAGGAAGCCGCACCGGGTACAGTGGATGCAGTATACCACATTGGCAGATGTGCAGGTGAACCTCTGCTTAATGTGGAATGTCATCTTGGGGCCTGGGATGGGGGTGAGGGAGGAGGTGTGGGGACAAGTGTAGCATTTCCTGCGGTTGCAGGGGAAGGTGCCGGGTGTGGTGGGGTTGGAGGGCAGTGTGGAGCGAACAAGGGAGTCACAGAGAGAGTGGTCTCTCCGGAAAGCTGACAGGGGAGGGGTTGGAAAAATGTCTTGGGTGGTGGGGTCGGATTGTAAATGGCGGAAGTGTCGGAGGATAATGCGTTGTATCCGGAGGTTGATAGGGTGGTGTGTGAGAACGAGGGGGATCCTCTTGGGGCGGTTGTGGCGGGAGCGGGGTGTGAGGGATGTGTCGCGGGAAATGCGGGAGACGCGGTCAAGGGCGTTCTCGATCACTGTGGGGGGAAAGTTGCGGTCCTTAAAGAACTTGGACATCTGGGATGTGCGGGAGTGGAATGTCTTATCGTGGGAGCAGATGCGGCGGAGGCGGAGGAATTGGGAATAGGGGATGGAATTTTTGCAGGAGGGTGGGTGGGAGGAGGTGTATTCCAGGTAGCTGTGGGAGTCGGTGGGCTTGAAATGGACATCAGTTACAAGCTGGTTGCCTGAGATGAAGACTGAGAGGTCCAGGAAGGTGAGGGATGTGCTGGAGATGGCCCAGGTGAACTGAAGGTTGGGGTGGAAGGTGTTGGTGAAGTGGATGAACTGTTCGAGCACCCTGTGAGTACAGGGTGCTTTTTGGACTCGAGGCCTCTGTCCAGTGGTGTGCTGCAAGGATCATTGCTGGGTGCACTGCTTTTTGTCATTTATATAAATGATTTGGATATGAATATAGAAGGTATGGTTAGTCGCTTTGCAGATGACATCAAATTGATGGTGTAGTGGACAGTGAAGAACATTAGCTCACTGTACAATGGGATCTGGACCAGATTGGCAGATGGGTGGAGGAGTCGCAGATGGAGGTTAATTTAGATAAATGTGAGGTTCTGTATTTTGGTAAGGCTACTCGGGCCAGGACTTACACACTTAATGGTAATGTCCTGGGGAGTCAGAGATCATAGATCATAGAATCCTTACAGTATGGAAATAGGCCTTTCAGCCCAATAAGTCCACACCGACCCTCAGAGCATTCTACCCAGACCCATCCCCGGACACTATGGGCAATTTAGCATGGCCAATCCCCTGAGGCTGCACATCTTTGGACTGTGGGAGGAAACCACAGCACCTGGAGGAAACCCACGCAGATACGGGGAGAATGTGCAAACTTCAGACAGACTGTCGACCGAGGGTGGAATTGAACCCAGGTGCCTGGTGCTATGGGGCAGCAGTGCTAACCACTGAGCCACAGTGAAGAGACCTTGGAGTGCAGGTTGATAGTTCGCAGAAAGTGGAGTCGCAGGTAGATAGGACAGTGAAGAAACCATTTGGTATGCCTCCCTTTATTGGTGAGTGCACTGAGTACGGGAGTTGGAAGTTCCTGTTGCAGCTGTCCACGGCATTGATTGGGCCACTTTTGGAATAATGCGTACAATCCTGTTCTCCCTGCTAGAGGAAATATGCTGTGAAACTTGAAAGCGTTCTGAAAAGATTGCGAAGGATGTTGCCAGGGCATAGGTTTAAGGTGAGAGGGGAAAGATTTTAAAAGGACTTAAGGGGCAATGTTTTCATGCAGATGGTGATGTATGTACGGAATGAGCTGCCAGAGCTAGTGGTGGAGGCTGGTACAATTAGAACATTTAAAAGGCATCTGGATGGGTACATGAAGCAGAAGGGTTTGGAAGGATATGGGCCAACTGAGACATAAGACCATAAGACACAGGAGCAGAAGTTAGGCCATTCAGCCCATTGAGTCTGTTCCACCATTCAATCATGGCTGATAAGTTTCTCAACCCTAATCTCCTGCTTTCTCCCCGTAATCTTTGATACCCTTCAATGTTAAGAACTTATCTATCTCCGTCTTAAATATACTCAATGAGCTGGCCTTCACAACCCTCAGTGGCAATAAATTCCATATATTCAAGACTCTCTGGCTAAAGAAGTTTCTCCTTATCTCTGTTCTAAAAGGTCTTCCCTTTACTCTAAGCCTGTGCCCTCGGGTCCTAGCCTTTCCTACCAATGGAAACATCTTCCCACATCCACTCCGTCCAGGCCATTCAGTATTCTGTAAGTTTTAATTAGATCACCCCTCATCCTTCTAAATTCCACCAAGTGTAGACCTAGAGTCCTCAAATATTCCTCATATGTTAAGCTTTTCATTCTTAGGATCATTCTCATGAATCTCCTCTGAACCTGCTCCAGGGCCAGTACATCTTTTCTGAGATATGGGGCCCAAAACTGAAATCAATACTCCAAATGTGGCCTGACCAGGGCTTAATACAGCCTCAGAAGTACATCCCTGCTTTTGCAATCAAGCCCTCTCAAAATAAATGCAAAAGTTAGACCATAAGACCATAAGACATAGGAGTGGAAGTAAGGCCTTTTGGCCCAGCGAGTCCACTCCGCTATTTAAATCATGGCCGACGGGCATTTCAACTCCACGTCCCTGCACTCTCCCCGTAGCCCTTGATTCCTTGTAAGATCAAGAATTTATCGATCTCTGCCTTGAAGACATTTAACGTCCTGGCCTCCACTGCGCTCCGTGGCAATGAATTCCACGAAAGTTGCATTTGCCTTCTTAACTACTGACTCAACCTACAGGTTTACCATAAGAAAATTCTGGACTAGAACCCTCAAGTCTCTTTGCACTTCAGACTTCTGAATTTTTTCCCCATTTAGAAAATAGCCTATACCTCTATTCTTCTTGCCAAAGTGCATGACCTTACACTTTCCCGCGTTCTACTCCATCTGCCACTTCTTTGCCCGCTCTCCTAGCCTGTCCAAATCCTCCTACAGCCTCACCACATTCTCAATGCTACCTGTCCCTCTACCTATCTTTGCATCGACTGCAAACTTAGCCAGAATGCCCTCAGTTCCTGCATCTAGAATGCTAGCAAATGGGTCTAAATTAAGTGAGGATATCTGGTCAGCATGGCGAGTTAGACTGCAGAGTCTGTTTCCATGCTGTATATCTTTTTGACTCTATGGTTTTCGAATGGTCAACTGTGACTCCTCCCTGAGATAAATATTCCTGCCATGATATCAACCAAAGTCCACAAGGTTAGTCATTTGACTTCTGGGAACCATTCCATAAAATCCTTTGTGAATTTTACAAGTAAACATTATTTTCAAAATACACTATATTATAATAACACAAACAGAAATCGTTACTTGTTTTAAAATTCATCTTTGGGATGTGGGTACTGCTGGCTGGCCAGTATTTATTGTCCATCCCTAGTCTACATCAATCCTAAATTCCTCTTGCCATTAATGGGACTGCTTCTGACAAACTGGACTCGTACCTTGCAATCTCGAGACCCAGTGAAAAAAATAGATTTTCCTGCATTGACCCAATAGAAAAACTGTCAATGGGCATCTAAGTGCACCAGATATTTCTGAACATGTGACTGTGAGCAGAATGAATCTTAAATGTATTTAATGGAAGTGAACTCAGTTTAAAATGCTAACAGTTCACTTGTGTTGTGACAGGCTCAGCCAGAAAGCATTATACTAATTGCCAACACAGTACGCAACCTGCTTCCAGCCATTGGAATTCCAGCTGTTCAACTTCGGCCACAGAGACCCCTGTCACTCTGGAGGACTGTGATCAGAATGGGAGTCTTCATTCTGGAAGAATTGCTGAATACGTAGGAGCCCTTCAACTGCCCAGTATCACTGCACCTTTATCTGTGAAAAGAGATAAATAATTATGAACAATGCATTTCGGGTTACTTGATAATCTGTAATTAACTTGCATTGTCTGTATTGTGGTTAATAATTCAAGTTAAATACCGAGTTCTGAAGATTCACAAAACTTGACAGTGACATTTAAAGTGAGTTAGAAGGTTTTTATAATTTGGGATTGTGATCTCTCTAGCAATTGTCTGGTTGTATCGACTTTGAAAAGTTTCTGTTAAACTTTAAAGCAATTTCCTTAAGTTTATCACAGTGTTCACAAGTTACAAAAGGTGAAAGAAATATCTGACTTAACTTCAATGTTTTGTTCAGTGTAAATGGAGAGGACAGTTCTTGGAATCACATTGGAATGCATCTCCACTAAACAGAACCAAAAACAGGAAAGGGGAGAAAAAACTTTTGAAAAGATAAATATTTTAAATGAATTTGTAGGCCATGCGGTGTTTCATGAGTTGAATTCATACCACAATAACAGCATCAAAGCACTGAAGTTGGATTTCACACCATTGCTGCAATTGGAATGGAATTTGCAAAGGACCAGAGCAGAATTAATCTGAAAGCAATTTGATCTCTCCATTCCACTAAAATCCAGTGTTTCTGTTAACTGATTTGTTCTGTTTACATTTCCTGATTTCAATTCAAGAAGATTATGTATTTTTGATAGTTTGAGAGATGTTTTATTTTGGTAAACTCTTGAGTTCCTCCAAAATTTATGATTCTTGAAAACAATAAACTGCTTGTATTGCTGCATTGTTTAGCTCTTTTTTTTCCTGCTGCAACAGGTAGAAATAACTGAAGTTGCTAGATACTTGGCAAATCAGGTCGTATCAATGCAATAATTAACATTGATTAGTATGAAGTGGATGAAAAGAATAACCTATTACTTAAACTAATGAAATTCCAATGCAGGACAGCACCAGCAAGTGCTGATTAAATAAGGAATCCGTATCACAGGTGGGAAAGTTATCAATCCAAGTTTGCTGATACCTGGGCAAGTTCCAGAAAATGAAGAATGTGTCAGTAAAACAAAACATATTAAAAGGAAATGTGGCTGTATACCTGATTTGCTTCAGGACATGGTCAAGCAGTTTTGGGGCCAAACAGATTACGAGAGGGTTGCAGTGGGATAGAGATTCGCTGAGGTCTTTCCAGAGGGAGGAGGGTAACTTCTTCAGGGTAGGCGTCCTTAGCAGAGGCTTCGCAGCGGGATTAAAATTGTTACAGAGATAATAGGAACTGCTGATGCTGGAGGATCTGAGACAACAAGGTGTAGAGCTGGATGAACACAGCAGGCCAAGCAACATCAGAGGATCAGGAAAGCTGACGTTTTGGGTCGGGACACTTCTTCAGAAATGCGGGAGGGGAAGGGGATTCTGAAATGAATAGGGAGAGAGGGGAGGCGGATAGAAGATGGATAGAAGAGAAAATAGGTAGAGAGGAGACAGACAGGTCAAATAGGTGGGGTTAGAGCCAGTAAAGGTGAGTGTAGGTGGGGCGTTAGGGAGGGGATAGTCAGTCCAGGGAGGACGGACAGGTCAAGGAGGCGGGATGACACTTAAAAGTTAGGATTTGAAATGGTTGTCTTTGTTTAGCAGATGTAATAAAATCTGAGACACGAGCAGACAAATGCCTTGATCGAGTGGTGTTTTGTTATAGGTCCCTGAGAACATTTGTTGTAGCTTTGTAGTGTTATATGGCAAACATCAATTTGGTGAAGATCATAATAGTGTGAGAGAAGCTGGGGAAGAATACATTAATTTGACAGTCTCACTGACCTAGAATATGGCCTTTGGTTGGAGGATTATGCAACTATATAATTGAAAAGTAGCTAAGATTAACATTTGCTGAAATATGGGCATCTGACAAACAGTTTTTCCATAATCACTGCTAATGCAGGCAGCTGCTCATCTACTGAGATTCTAGTCCTTCTCTGGTGTTGTCTGGGCTGTTGATCTCCAACTGTTCATCAACTAACCATTTATAAATGCTGTCAAACTCTGCTTTTAGTGATATTAAACTGCCCCTTTCATGATTCAAAACAATTTTGTGAGAAATTGTCTCTTCAAATGATCCATTTCTCTTCAGTTCTTCTTGCCATACAACTATAATATTACACAGCCTCAGTTCGGGCCTGCATAAGCCATGTCACTATGATTGCAAACAGTTTTGTATCCACCTCTCCCCTTCCATTCAAAAAACTGATTTCTTCTTTTACGGTTGAAAAGTCTTGGTTCATGTCCGAAATTTATAGTGCAATCTTTCAGTACGACAGATGGTGAACAAAATTAACTCCACTTTACTGCCCCTACCCCCCATAACCCTGATTCCCTGACTGATTAAAATCTCAGCCCTAAATATGCTTAAATTTCCAGCTACAACAGCTATAAAAAATTCCACAGAGTCACTATCCTCTCAGAGAAGAAAGTCCTCCTCATCTCTATCTTAAATGTTCAACTCCTGATTCTGACATTATGGTCCTAATTCCTCTGACGGGGGAAACAATCTTTTGCACATTGGCAGTGTCCAGTCACCTGAGTATCTTGTATATTTCAAATATAGTCACATCTCATTGTTCTATATTCCAATGAGTACAATTTACCCAATCTCTTCTCATAAGAAAGTCCCTTCATACCATTATCAGCCGAGTGAACATTCTCTGAACTGTCTCCAATGCAAGTATAACTTTCCTCAGATAGGGGGGTCAGAACTGTTCACAGTGCTCCAGCTAAGGTAAATAAAGGCAGGGGTTATACACTTAAGTGTAAGATTCTGGAAGAATTGCTGAAGAAAGAACCTTGGAGTGCAGGCCCATTGTTTCTTGAAAGTAGAATTGCAGAAAAACATGGAGCGAAGTGGGCATTGGGAATGCTTGCCTTTATTGGTCAGTGCATTGAGTATAGGATTTGGGCATGTCATGTTACAGCTGTACAGGCTATTGGTTAGGCTGCCTTTGGAATACTGGGTTCCAGAGGAAAGAAGTTATGACACTTGAAAGTGTTCAGAAAAGACTTACAAGGATATTGCTAGGGTTGGAGAGTTTGAATGAAAGGGAGAGGGTGAACAGGTTGGACCCATTTTCCCTTCAGTATCAGAGGCTGAGGAGTGACCTGATAGAAGTTTACAAGATCATGAGGGGCATGGATAGGAGTGAATAGTCAAGGCTTTTCCCCAGAGCAGCAGAGTCCAAAATTAGAGGGCAGAAGTTTAAGGTGAGAGCGAAAAGATTCCGTCTGCCTTTAGATTCCATCTCCCCTGCTTATGCCCACTCACTTCATCTCTCTATCTCCCTGTGCAGACGCTTTGTGTCATCCGTATCAATTGCTTTCCCACTCAGTTCTGTGTCATCCGCTAACTGGGCCATCACATATTTTCCCATCGAAGTCACCAATGTTGCGAATAAATGTGGCCTCAGCACTGAGCCCTTTGGCACACCACTGGATACAGGCTGCCATCCTGAAAATGCCCTCCTTATCACAATTCTCTAACTTCTTTTAGTTTGTGAGTCCTCTGCTAATATATTATGTTCAACACCATGGCCTATTATTTTGCAAAGTATTAATGTATGGTCAATCCAAATATATTACATCCACTGCTTCCCTTTTATCTTTCATGTTTGTTCCCTCCTCAAAGAATTTTAGCATGATTATAGGGTCTGCTTTCCCTTCATGAAGCCAAGCTGACTCTGCTTGATTATATTATGCATTTCAAATGCCATGCTATTAAATCTTTTATAATTTATGTGTTCAACGTCTTTAATGTTTTCCTAGTAACAAACATTAAGCTAACTGTGCTAAATTGCCCTTTACTATGTCATTTCCTTTGGAAATTATGGTCCAAAATCACACAACACCAGGTTATAGTCCAATGGGTTTATTTGAAGATACAAGATTTCGGAGTCTCACTCCTTCTACAGGTGTCAGTGAGAAAGGTGGCATCAGACACAGAATGTATAAGCAAAAGATCAAAGGGCCATTGAACTGATGCAGTGTTGAACAAATTTAAAACGGCTGTTAATTCTTTAATCAGTTTGAAAGGATTAATATGCAAAATCCCAAATTTCTTTCCAGTCAGTGCCCTGAGATAACTAAAGGGTTTATCTGTTCCTTCAGTATACCAGAGGTGACATCCCAGGTCAGACAATGCATTTTAGGTATGAGGACTTGTTTAGAATCTGGATGTATATCGACTGGGAGACAGATTGGTTTTATTTCCAAAGTAGGAATTTATAAAATGCCACATTGACTGTTGACAAATTGTGTGCTTTTTGAGCAAAACAGAATGCATCTGCAATTACAAATCTGCCAGTACAAATTCCCCCTACGGATAAGCCCTACGCATACACAGGATTTGTTCAGGTGAGGAGGAATGCAATGGACACTTGAAGGTGCTGAAGGACACCCTCATAAGAACGGGGTACATTGTGTGATATTTGTCCTTGCCCACTGCAGTCCAACACCAGCACCTCTACTTCTTGGAAATTAAGGTGTTACACTGGCAGTTTTTCAATCCTCTGGGACTTCTCCAGAGCCTAAGAATTCCTGGAAAATTACTACCAGTTCATTCGCTGACTCTGTAGCTGTTTCCTTTAATATCCTAGAATGCATCCCAGGGGACTTAACAGCCTTCAGTCGCATTAGCTTCCCTGGCTTTTTTTCTCCAGTGACAGCAATTGCATTTATTTCCTCTCTTCCTTTCGCTTCTCAATTATTTGGAAATTTGGGAATTCCAATACTGTCTTTGCTGTGAGAACTGATGTAAGCAATTTGCTCAACTCATCTGCCATCTCCTGGTTCCCCGATATTACTGCCCCTGCCTCATTCTCTTGGGGGCCTGTGATCACTTTGTTTTTTCTCCTCCTTTTTATATGCTTGAAGAAGCTCTTGCTTTCTCTCTTGAAATTACTTGCACATTTACCTCAAATTTTATTTTCTCCCTATTAATTTTTAATTTTGTTTAACCAATAAGATGAGAAACTGCAAATTTTACGTCTTGGTCGACCCCTTTTTTTTGGTCATTCATTCAAATGAATTTTGCCTTTGGACTGTGTAGTGTTTGTCATGAGGGAGCCAGGTGGACCTCATGGAATATGAGTTCCCTGGTGTAGGCTACAAATCTGATCCAATCAGGGAGCCCTGGCTGACAGATTTAAACAGTAGAATCAGAGGTTCTGTTCAATCTGGCAGCTGGCTCTGAGAAGCTGGATCAGTGTCAAGGATTCTCCATGTGTAAATAAAGGGTGACTTGGTTTCTCGATTAGATTCCAGTTAGATTCCCTACAGTGTGGAAACAGGCCCTTCGGCCCAACAAGTCCACACTGCCCCTTGAAGCTACCCACCCTCCCATCCCCCTATAATCCACACACCCCTGAACACTACGGGCAATTTAGCATGGCCAATCCACCTAGCCTGCACAGCTTTGGACTGTGGGGGGGAACCACAGCACCCGGAGGAAACCCACGCAGACACGGGGAGAATGTGCAAACTCCACACAGACAGTTACCTGAGTCTGGAATCGAACCCGGGTCCCTGGCGCTGTGAGGCTGCAGTGCTAACCACTGAGCCACTGTGCCGCCCCTGTGGTGATGAGACATTGGCCTCTGTGAAGTTACTTAGAGTGCCTCTGAAATTGGCCAAACAACACAAACGATACCAGTGACCTAGTGTTCACTTTCACACAAAAGCACCAAAAAAAAGAGCAAAACCCAGATAAGAGTGAGGGGATTAGACTACATGATAAATGGATATCTATTCTTCCTAATACAGTCTGCATTCTGCTCATTCCCATGGCTTTGGCATACAGCCAGTGCTCTGCAAGTTGTTAAGTACACCTGGGAAGGGATACAGAATGTGAGGGGCTAACACAAATTCAAACAGCTATTTGCAATAGGCCTGCTCTAAAAAAGGGGGAAGGTTCTTTTCTGCTGGATTATGTGTTTGATTCTGCTGTCTGAGTGTCTGCTAGTCACTTTAATGGTGATAAGAATCCAGGCATTCAAGGTCATGCGCAATGTATATTGATTAGTTGTATTGTATTCATGGAAATCCACTGTATAAAAACATGAGAATAATGAACATAACTTTTAAAAGATCTCAACTGAGTTCCTAACTCTCAGAATCTCAGTAATTATTGGATTCTCTTCTCTTGTTCTGTACTTCAGGTGGATCCAGATGGTTGGGAACAGAGTTATTAAGAATTCAAACCAGAAGGGTATGAATCCCAAGGTTTCTCCAGTTAATTGGCTTGTTGAAAAATAGCACTTATGAATTCTGCTTCTGTTCAGCAGTCATGATGTTCCTTAGATTGCTATATTGAGGAAAGGGAGCACATGCCTTTCGTGTCCTAAGGACCCAAATGCTTTTGAATTAAATACGTCTGAAGTGTCATCATTGTTCTAACATAGTACACACAGCAGCCAATATGTATGGAACAAATAAACAGAAAATGCCGGAGAAATGAGCAGGTCAGGCAGCA
This sequence comes from Stegostoma tigrinum, assembly GCF_030684315.1. Taxonomy (NCBI): domain Eukaryota; kingdom Metazoa; phylum Chordata; class Chondrichthyes; order Orectolobiformes; family Stegostomatidae; genus Stegostoma; species Stegostoma tigrinum. The sequence goes on from NC_081374.1 coordinate 45,422,277, forward strand.
TCTGTGGAGACAGAAACAGAGTTAACCTTTCAAGTGTGGTCTGACTTCTTCAGAACTGAAAGCTGTCAGAACATTTTTACATATGCTTTTGACAGAGGAAGAGACCCAATGCAGAAGACTAACGGGTTGTGAATGGTGGAGAAAGAAAAGGCGATATAAAAATGGGGGTAAATTAAAATGTGAATAGGAGAGAATAAGCTCTTTCCATTAACAGCAAAGTAAGAAAGACACAAACAAAACAAGGCTGTCAGTCTGAAGACAGAATGTAAGGAAAATGGAGGAGCATCATTATGCAATCTGTTTTGAATTAAATATTGAGACTTTGAGGCTGTAAATTGCCTCAGTAGAAAATGAGGTGTTGTTCCTCAAGTCTGCATGAAGTTGCACAAATGAAATTGTGCTGATCTGCCTTAATTAGGATACTTGTGGGATAAATCTTGTCCAAGACTCTGGAGGGACTAGGTGTGTTCTTCAAAACTGTGTGAAACAGTCTGCTCAGAGGATCTAGAACTAGGAGTTACTATTTGAAAATAAAAGCTTCTCCATTTAAGATACATACAGGTAGTTTTGTGATAATGCATGTCGTTAACACGAATTGGTTGTAACACTACTGATGAATAGTGGACGCCAGTTGGATAACACAAACTTTCTGTGTACAGGTATAGCAATTTCCTTCTCATGTAATTTTCTCTCGTGTAAGGTCACAAAACAATAACACTGAGCCCTGCTGAGTCTTCACCATCTCCCCAGGCCTCCCCCCTCACTGAGGACCAATGGTCAGTCCTCAATAAAGGATTCACCTTTGTCCCTCTCCACCCACACATCGATGAATATAGCTCTCGTTTGAACATTGAACAGTTTTTCTGCTGCCTCCGACTCCGCCCTTATTTCTTTAATCGTGAGACTGACCCTCCCTCTACTGAGCCCTTCTCCTGCCTCCAACGCACCCCCTCCTCCTGGGCACCACCCCAAGGCCTCCTACTCTCCCTCAACCTCTTTGTCTTTAATTGTTGTTGAGACATCGATTGCCTCAATCTCTCCACCCCTCTCACCCACTTCAACCTCTCCCTGCAGAACGTACAGCCGTCTGATCCAATCCCACATGCACCATAAAACGCGCAGACGAGGGAGGCGCAGTTGTAATATGGCACTCTGACCTCTACATTACTGAGGCCAGGCACCAACTCTCCAACACCTCCTCTTACCGTCCCCTGGATCATAACCCCACCCCCAAAAACCAAATCATCATCTCCCAAACCATCCACAACCTCATCACCTCAGGTGACCTCCCACTCAAAGCCTCCAACCTCATCATTCCCCAACCCCGCAGCCTGCTTCTATCTCCTTCCCAAAATCCACAAACCTGACTGCCCTGGTCAACCCATTTCTCTGCCTGCTCCTGCCCTACCGAACCTATCTCCACCTACCTGGATTCCTTGGTCCAGGAACACCCTACCTACGTCCAAGACATCACCCACGCTCTCCATCTCCTCTTGAACTTCCAATTCCCTGGTCCCCAACACCTCATTTTCATCATGGACGTCCAGTCCCTATATACCTGCATTCCCCACGCAGATGGCCTAAAGGCCCTCCGCTTCTTCCTGTCCCGCAGACCCAACCAGTCCCCTTCCACCGACACCCTCATCTGCTTATCTGAACTCGTCCTCACCCTCAACAACTTCTTCTTTAATTCCTCCCACTTTCTGCAGACAAAGGGGATGGCCATGGGTACCCACATGGGCCCAAGCTATGCCTGCCTCTTTGTAGGGTACATGGAACAATACTTCTTCCAAAGCTACACTGTCCCTATCGCCCATCTCTTCCTCCGTCACATTGATGACTGTTTTGGCTGTTCTCACAAGGAGCTCAAACAGTTCATCCACTTCACTAACACCTTCCACCCCAACCTTAAATTTACTTGAACCATCTCTGACACCTCTCTCTCCTTCCTGACATCTCTGTCTCCATCTCTGGCATCCACCTAGAAACTGACATCCATTTTAAGCCTACCGACTCCCACAACTACCTAGAATATTCCTCCTCTCACCCAGCTTCCTGTAAAAAGGCCATCCCCTATTCCCAATTCCTTCTCCTCCACCACATCTGCTCCTGAGATGAGGCATTCCACTCCCGAACATCCCAGATGTCCTGTTTTTTTCAAGAACCGCAACTTCCCCTCTACAGTGATCAAAAATTCCCTTGACCATGTCTCCTACATTTCCTGCAACTCATCCCTCACACCCGCTATCTGCAATAATAACCAAAACAGAATCCCCTCGTCCTCACATACTACCCTACTAACCTCCAGATCCAATGCATCACCCTCCGACATTTCTGCCATCTGCAATCTGACTCCACTACCAAAGACATTTTTCCCTCCCCACCCTTATGTGCTTTCAGGAGGGACCACTCTCTCCATGACTCCCTGGTCCGCTCCACACTCCCCTTTTGCCCCAACACGCCCAGCACTTTTCCCTGCAACCGCAGGAAGTGCTACACTTGCCCCCATCCCTCCTCCCTCACCCCATCCCAGGCACTAAGAAGACTTTTCACATCAAATAGATGTTCACCTGCACATCTATTAATGTGATATACTGTATCCATGGTTCCCGTTGTGGCCTCCTCTAAATTGGGGAAACCGAGCGGAGACTTGAGGACCGCTTTGCGGAACACCTACGCTCCGTTTGCAACAAACAACCACACCTCCCAGTCGTGAACCATTTCAACTCCCCCTCCCCCCGCCCAACTCCTCAGATGACATGACCATCCTGGGCCTCCTGCAGTGCTACAATGATGCCACCCGAAAGATGTAGGAACAGCATCTCATATTTCGCTTGGGATCTCTGCAGCCCAAGGGTATCAATGTGGACTTCACAAGCTTCAAAATCTCCCCTTCCCCAACCACACCCCAAAACCAGCCCAGCAAGTCCCTCCTCCCTAACCATTCCTTCCACCTGAAGCCCCACCCCCATCTCCTACCCACTAACCTCATCTGCCTCCTTGACCTGTCTGTCCTCCGGGACTGACCTATTCCCTCCCTAACTCCCCACCTACACTCACCTTCACTGGCTCTAACCCCACCTCTTTGACCTGTGTGTCTCCTCTCAACCTATCTTCTCCTTTATCCATCTTCTATCTGCCTCCCCCTCTCTCCCTATTTATTTCAGAATCCCCTCCCCCTCCCCCATTTCTGAAGAAGGGTCCTGTCCTGAAATGTCAACCTTCCCTGCTCCTCTGATGCTGCTTGGCCTGGCTGTGTTCGTTCAGCTTCATACCATTTTTGCGTCGTCCGCAAATCTGGCTGGAAAGCATTCTATCCCAGTATCCAAGTCATTAATGTAAATTGTAAATAGCTGGGGTCCAAGGACTGAACCCTGTGGCAACCCACTTGTTACTCCTTGACACCCAGAAAGAAACCCATTTAGCCCGACTCTCTGTCTTCTGTCCATCAGCCAGTCACCTATCCAAGCTAATAAATTACCTTCTAGTCCCATATCATCCAAACTTGTGAATTAACCTTTTGTGCGGCACCTTATCAAAAGCCTTCCAGAAGTCCAGATATGTTACATCTACAGGATCCCCATTATCCACTTTGCTTGTTACATCTTCTAAGAACACTTGCAAATTAGTCAAGCAAGATCTGCCCTTCATAAAACCATGCTGACTCTGATGGATGGCATTTTGACTTTCCAAACGTCCTGATATTGCTTCCTTGACAGTTGATTCTAACACATTACCAACAACAGATATCAAGCTAATTGTTCTGTAATTTCCCACATGTTGCCTTCCTTCCTTTTTGAATAGTGGCATTACATTAACCTTTTTCCAAACCACTAGAACCTTTCACGTCTTGAGTATTTTGGAATATTGTTACCAATGGGTTCATTATCTCTGCAGCCACTTCCTTCAATACGATAGGGTATAGGCCATTAAGCCCAGGGGACTTGTCTGACCTCAATCCTAATAGTTTGCTGAGTATCTTTTACTTACTCTTGTTGATTGTTCCAAGTTCTATCCTTTCTATTGCTTTTGACCTGTCCACTCCAAAAGGAATAGTACTATTGTCCTGCACCATGAAAACTAAGGCAAAGTGTTGATTCTTTGCCATTTGTCTTACCCATTATCTGCTCTCTGGTTTGGTCTTCAAAAGGATCAACATTTACCTTTGCAAGTCTCTTCCCTTTTATATACTAATAGAAGCTTTGCTGTCCTATTTGATATTTTGTGTTTGTTTTCTTTTGTCGTTTATCTTAGCTCTTTGTGGTAATTTTTTAGTATCCCTGTTTGCGTTTGCAAGTTTCCCAATCTTCCAGTCTACCGCTGGCCTTTGTAATATGGTATGCTTTAGTTTTTGATTTTATTTTGCCCTTGACCTCCTTGTTTAGCCATGGATGCTTCTTATCCCCCTTATCATCTTTTTGCCTTACTGACGCATATTTTAGTTGCAAGGAAATGAATATCTCCTTCAATAACTGCCATGACCATTCCACTGTTTTACCTTTCAGCCTTCCTGCCCAATCTACTCAGGCCAAACGCATATGTAATCTCCTTTGTTTAATTCCAGAACACTACCATGGGACTCCACTTTCTCACCCCCAGCCTGAACTTTGAATTCTATCATACTATGGCCACGACTCCCGAGAGGATTCTTACCCATGATGTCATCAATTAATCTCTCCTCATTACAAAATACCCAATCCAGAGTAGCTTGCTCCCCGGTTGGTTCCACAACATACCACTCCAAGAAACAATCTCTAATATATTCAATGAATTCTGCCTCTAGTCTACCCTTGCCAATTTGATTCTTCCAATCTATGTGCGTGTTAAAACCGTTAAACACGAATGATTATTGCCGTATCATTTGTGCAAGCCTCTAATATTTCCTGGTTTTTACCATGCCTCACTGTGGAACTACTGTTTGGGGACCTATAGAGTGCTCCTCCCAAATACTTTTGTTATTTCTCATTTCAACCAATATTGATTGCATATTTTGATCTTGCTTGCTTAATTCATTTCTCATTACAGGACTGATTCCTTCCTTCACTAGCAAAGCTACACCCACCTCTTTTTCCTTTTGGTCTGTCTTTCCGAAATGCTGCATACCATTGGGTATTTAATTCCCAGACTTAGTCTCCTAGTAACCATATCCCAGTAATCACGACCTAATCGTACCATTCAGTTTCTATTTCTGCCATTAACCAATTGATTTTGTTTTGACTGCTTCGTGTATTTTGATACAAAGCTTTCAGATTTGTTCGAATGGTAAATTTCCCTACTCTTGACTGCTTTGATTAATTTATTGAAGGGAACCTGAAGTGGACTACAGCAATTCAAGAAGCAGCTTCTCTAGAAAAAAAAAATTGGATGGGTAATAAATGCTGGCCCAGCCTGAAAAGCTCCATATTGCTGAACAATTAAAACAACTTACTGAGGGGCCTTTCAAACTCCCTACAAATTACATCTGCTACATTACTCTTGTCTATGTTCTCGGTTCCTCCTCAAACAATTCAGTAAGACTGGCAAAAGAAGATTTTCCCTTTTGAAATGATCAGCCAGCAGTGCTGTCCATTTTACTTTCCTAAGTTACTGTCCACACCTTTATCTAAGAAAATCAGCTTTCTCCACAATTGTTGTAATATTTATGTCATTCTTTATTGTTGTCTTAAAGTAGGTTGTATTTTCATCACTATTACCTATATTTTTTCCATTCTTACTTCTCTCATCTTGAGGTTTGCTCCTCGTTGTGAGATCAAAAAGAAAATCTTTTTGTTATTTTGTTACATAGTGAGTTAGAAAGAAATTTTGTATGCATTGTAGGAATTCTATGGTAATATCCTAGAACAAAAAACATTACAGCACAGTACAGGCCCTTTGGCCCTCAATGTTGTGCCGACCTGTCATACCAATCTCAAGCCCATCTAACCTACACTATTCCAAGTACGTCCATATGCTTGTCCAATGATGACTTAAATGTACCTAAAGTTGGCGAATCTACTACCGTTGCAGGCAAAGCGTTCCATTCCCTTACTACTCTCTGAGTAAAGAAACTACCTCTGACATCTGTCCGATATCTTTCACCCCTCAATTTAAAGCTATGCCCCCTTGTGCTCGCCATCACCATCCTAGGAGAAAGGATCTCTTTTTAACTTAATTCCTTGATTTATCTGCACAGTTCCTCCTTCGACTCTCTTTCAGTAGCGGTTGGTCAATGGATTGTATATAAAAGTGCGAATGATTCATCACCTTTTATCTCTATCCATATGGACTCTGCATATTTTTCCTGCTGTTATTACAGTAGGTACACAGACTCTCCCTCCCATTTTCCTTTGCTGTCCTTTCTAAAATGTTTTGCCTGTAGTGTTTATTTGCAAATGGGAAAGCATAGCTCAGTAAAATCGTTCTGAAACTGAAGTGATATCTTCCAGTTTATTTTTAAATACTTTAAAAGGATTACACAACAGCTTCAGCAAACCCAAATTATTGAGGTAGGGAGGCCGCACATTCAGCGTTTATTTATTCTAGCAAAGATAGCCTGAAAGGGTTTGCCCTCGTCTTCTTTGTGCTCCATACAAACGTCGACAAATCCCGACTCACACAGAGCAGCCATGTATGGCTCAGGTGGCCATTTTGTATCCTTTAACAATCCAGCAGCTATTAACTTCTTTAGATATTCCACGTTCAAGGTCGTGACCATCAGCCCCCCTGTCAAATAAAAGATAAATACTCAGTTATACAAAAGGCTGTTTCTTGTACGATCGTGAAATCATGATCTTCTCACGAAAAAGTAACCACATCTATGGAATCAAGATGATGGGGAACTGGAAGCAGACACAGTGGTTTACTGCCCTCTGAGGTCAGGGAACAAAGGTTAAGCGGGGACTGGATACAGCCACGAGTTGGGATTTTTGAGGGGACATCTTCTAACTAGCCCAGACACCTGTCCCTTGACCATGGAAACAAAAGTGGACAGGCTCTGAAACATGGAGGGCCAATCATAAGGCTTCCAGCATGGGAGGAGCTGAGGTTCTTAAGGGAACATAAGCAAAAGAGTGAGGGCTTCAATATGGAGATCCTTCTCTGCAAATTCCTGCATTCAAAAACGTATAAAGGTGAAGTGGAGAAGTCGGGTCTGGCTTCATGAAAGAGAAGAGATGGCTCAGAGCAGGTCCAATCAAAGTGTTCAAAATCACAGTGAGTTTGGTTGGAACATTCTCCCATTCACAGGAAAAAATTCAGAACTAGAGGGTACCAATGGAAACCAGTCAGCAAAAGGAGCAAAAATGACACCAGCAGGACCCTTTACCATGCAACAAGTGCTTAGGGTCCAGGTCAGTGTCTCAGCGTGCAGTGGAAGCAGGCTCAACCAAGGCTTTCAAAAGGAAAATAAGACAGTCACCGGAAAAGGTAGCATGTGCAGGGCTAGAGAGAAAAGGCGAGAGAGGAACACAAAATAAGAGCTTCGTTTGGAGCACAAGAGTAATGGGCCGAATAGCCTCAAACTGTGCCGTAAAAATTCTCTCTGACGCCTCAACATTTGCTACTGCAAGTGCATTCAGAGCTTCACAGCTTTCAACACCACACTCCTGGATATTCCTGAGCATGGCAATCACTGTCAGGATTTTCTTTTCCATTAATTCTCTGTTCTGCACTTCCTGCTGGGAACTCCAATCACAGCTCCTTCACACAATGCAGGGTGGAGCTGAAATGAACACAGCTCCCCCACACTGCAGGATAATCGAGGGGTAGTCAAACCACGTCCCCCTTTTGCTGCAGTCAGTTGTGTGGTTTGAGTGTGGATTTAATGTCCCCACAGGCTGAGGTCACCATAAAGGACTCTCCTTCTCAACCTCTTCCCTCCCCTGAGGCGTGGGACCCTCAGGTTACCACCAGGCATCTCTCTGGGACTACAATGACTTTACTATACCTCTGAGATTTAAAAGTCCAGCAGCACAACCAGATAGTGTGACAGCTGCTCCTAGAGGGATAAGTATGTGACATAACTTGAAGGTTAGGTTGGCAATCGAGACTCATGAATTCAGTACAAAAAGCTATGAAGTAAAATTACCATTCTCCTATGAAGCCATAGGGCTGCTAGAGGTGAAGCAAAGAAAAAATCTGCATACAACAGGTATTAGTAGACACTACAATTGACAATTATGTTTCGTGTGGAAGATGCAAGGAAGAACCGGATAAGAATACACGTAGAGTGTTTAGACTCTGAACTAAAAAGGAAGATACTGCTTTAAACCATGGGATGTTGCAAAGAGATGGTTGGAAAAGTCTGGTCTTTTGGAATGCATTGATCATCGCATACGATGTCGGCACATTGAGAACTGAAGCTGACACTGCATTGCAAACGAGTTCTAAATGAAAGGAAAATTTCTTGAAAATAATGTTCTGATTGGCTCCTGACCTGATAACCATGGCTTGTGTGGAGAAGAGAACCACTCAGCCTGCAAATGGAAGGCATCAAAAACTCTCACTGTCTCTCTTTCCCATGAGTGAAGGTACTTGTAAGTCCCCGAGTAATAGTTAGTTGTCTTCCACTAACCTTTCTATACAACCCACTGAAGATAAATTCTCAACCACTAAAAGAAGAGTAGCATCAGTGTGCAAATAACCTTTTGTTAACAAGAAACAGAAAGGAAGAGAAAGAAAGCAACACATTGAATCCCGTGTTTCAGACTGGTGCTAGCAAACTGTGTTTCCTTGAACTTTTTTTGCCTTTTACCACATTTAATATCCACGTCTTCTCAGTTTTTCAGTGTTTGTCTGTCTGTTTATGAAGGGGGTATTCAAGTAGGGGATAGAGCATATATTGTCGAGTTATGAGTTACCAATTTGTGTTTCCTAACTGTGAATTGTTCAAGTCAATTTGTTTGCAATAAGCAGTTAATATCTGGTTAATCACTGACACCCGGTGAGAGTTCTCTTTTCACCTGAGTTCATTAATCAAATAAACTAGAACTTTGCATGGTTCGACTAAATCTTTTTCACATTTGTGATGACTCCAGGAATGATGGCACTTGATTTCCAGCAGAGAACCCCAGTGAGTCATGACAATGGGAGAAGGTATTGCAGGCTATTCACCCACTGTTCTCTCAGTAGGAGGTCCTTTGGCTTGCAATGCCTCCGCCCAATATGAAGACTCACTTGGGTACGCACTGGAAATCAAGCGCCATTGTTCCTGGAGTCATCACGAATGTGAAAAGCTTTAGTCAAACTATCCAAAGTTCTAGTTTATCTGACTGATGACATCAGATACCATTGACTGCGTTGTTGTAAATATTGACTGATTGTATAGTTATTGACCTGGTCTGTTTTTCAAAAAAATCTTGCCTCACTGGGAGAATCTGTGGCTGCTGGTCAGGGTAGTGAGTGTGTGATCTGGATGGCAGATGGGGAGGTTGCAGGAATGGGCGATTAAATAGTGGTCCTGTCCTTCTTGGTTCTATGATGAGCACACAATTGGTTCAGAGCCCCGTCTACCTGCTGCAGACTCTCTAAATAGTCATTTAATCTGGATGTGGAAGAATTGGTGTTGGACTGGGTTTATTCTGAAATCACAACCTTTCACAGCATTGCCCCTTCGTCTGGTGAAGTAAGAGGGAAGCATGTAGAACACAGAATTTATTGGCAGTGAGATCAAGAGCAGACAGCTCAAAAGATCATACAAATGGTGTGAATGGAGTGTCGAATCATGAGTCCTTGCAGATGATCTGAAGCTTTAGACAGTGAGAATAAAGTGTGAACAGCTGGATAACAGGCAAAGGGATGATCTGTAATCCAATTAAATGAGGCAGAGAGATAATGACAACAATTTAAAAATAAGGTGGTCCTGGACACAAGACAAATGACTGGAATAACACGACAAGTATAACAATCTCATGCCAAGGGTCTAACCAAGTTAATAAGCAATCCAAAACTGTACAAACTAATTGAGGTGGAGAGATCAGATTAATTTATCCAGGTGATAGTGACAAAACAGGGCAGTAAGGAAGATTTTACAGAAACAGAACACTGTGGTGGGGTCACGTATAGTGCGACATGGACCTAAGGTCACTGTTGAGGCCATCCTCATGGATATGGAACCTGGCTATCAATTTCTGCTCTGCCATTCTGTGTTCTTGTGTATCTCAAAGGCTGCCCTGGAGGGCACCTACCTGAAGATCAGAAGCTGAATGTCCTTGATTGTTGAAGTGTTCCCCGACTGGGAGGGACCATACCTGTCTGGCGATTGTTGTATGGTGTCGATTCACGCACTGTCATCGCGTCTGCATGTTCTCACCAGCATACTATGCCTTGGGGCATCCTTGTCTACAGCATATGAGGTAGGCAACATCGGCCGAGTTCCGACATGCCACAGTGAAAAACTGTAACAACGCCTCAGAAGACAGATGCAGAATACGACTGATGGGGTACCCTTCATCATCCAGTACTTCCCCAGAGTAGAGAGACTATGCCAAGTTCTTCACAGCCTTCAACATGTCACCAATGACAACGAGCAACTCACTAAGACCATCCCCACACCTCCACTTCTTGCCTTCAAACCTTAACAGACCATCGTTTGCACCAAACTAGCCAGCCTTCAGGACAACATTGAGCACAGCACCGCACAGGCCTGTCACAGGAACCTCTGCAAGACACGCCAGATTATTGACATGGACACTACCACCAAGCAACATCTACACGGCAGACACTCATGTGAGATAATAGGAACTGCAGATGCTAGATAATCCAAGATAACAAGGTGTGGAGCTGGATGAACACAGCAGGCCAAGCAGCATCTTAGGAGCAGGAAAGCTGGCGTTTTGGGCCTAGACTGATGAAGGGTTTAGGCCCGAAACATCAGCTTTCCTGCTCCTAAGATGCTGCTTGACCTGCTGTGTTCATCTAATTTTACACCTTGTTATCTCAGATACCCATGTGACTCGGTCAATGTTGTCTACCTCATACACTGAAGGCAAGGATGCCCCAAGGCATGGTATATTGGTGAGACCATGCTGACGCTAAAAAGAACAGGTGATTGGGCACCACACAACTATCAGCAGAGAGAAATGGTCCCTCCCAGTTGGGAAACACTTCAGCGGTCAAGGACTTTCAGCTTCCGATGTAAGGTTAGCCTCCTCCAAGGCAACCTTTGAGATACATAGCAACACAAATTAACCAAGCAGAAAATGATTGTCAGGTTCCATACCCATGAAGACGGCCTCAACTGTGATCTTGGGTTCATGTCGCATTACATGTGAACCCACCACAGTGCTCTGTATCTGCAAACACTTACTCTCCTGTTTTGTCACCACCACCATCACTCTACTTTAATGAGTTTGTACAGTTTAGAATTACACATTACCTTGGTTAGACCATCATGTTATTCCTGTCATAAGTTCATGAGATGAGTTAACGTTTCAGGTCCACTGACCCTTCCTGAGGACCCCAAACATTAACTCTGTTTTTCCCTTCACGGGTGCTGCCAGACCTGCTGAGCTTTTCCAGCAATTTCTGTTTTGTTTCCTGAATTACAGCATCTGCAGTTCTTTCCTTTTTTGTAAGTTTATAAGAGGTAGGAGCAGAATTAGGTATTTCGGCCCATCGAGTCTGCTCTGCTATTTGATCAGGGTTCATGTGCTCCGCACCTCTACTTTCCTGCCTTCTCCCTACAATCCTTCAGTCCATTACTAATTAAAAATCTGCATAATTCCTCCTTAAATTTACTCACTGTCCCAGCATCCACCATATGTTGGGGTCACGGATTCCACAGATTCACAACCCGTATGTGAGAATTAGTTTCTCCTCAATTCTGTTATAGATTTGTTCCCCATTATGCCAAGACAGCTCGTCCTTGAATGCACCACAAGAAGGAGCTCCACATCTATTTTATTGATACCTTTAATCATCTTAAACATCTTAATTTGATCTCCCTTCATTCTTCTAAATTCCAGACAGTGTACACCTAAACTGTTCAATCTCTCTCCAAATGACAAACCCCTCATCTCTGGGGTCAATCTGGCGAGCCTCCTCTGAACTGCCCCCAATGCTGTGACATCTTTCCACAAATAAGGGTACCATAACTGTGCATAATACTCCAGATGCGGTCTCACCAATGCCTCGTATAGTTGCACTAATACTACTTTATCTTTCTATTCTATTCCTTTAGCTATAAAAGCCAACATTCCATTTGCTTAAGATAACAAGGTGTGGAACCGGAAGAACACAGCAGGCCAAGCAACGTCAGAGGAGCAGGAAAGCTGACGTTTCAGGTTGAGACTCTTCTTCAGAAAAAAATCCAAATTCCATTTACTTTCTTCATTACCTATTGTATTTGGTTCCTAGTTTTCTGTGACTCTTGAACGAGGACACCCAGATCCCTCTGCACCGGAGTACCCTGAAGTCTTTCCCCTTTAAGACAGTAGGTTGCTTTCCCATTGTTCTGAACAAAATGCATGAACTCACACTTATCCACGTTAAACTCCATCTGCCACATTGTGGCCCATTCTCCTAACCTTTCTACATCCATTTATGAGGTTCTTATTTCCTTATTGCTATTTACCGTTCTGCCTACATTTGTGTCGTCTGCAAATCTGGCTGGAAAGCATTCTATTCCAGTATCCAAGTCATTAATGTAGATTGTAAAAGGCTGGGGTCCAAGGACTGAACCCTGTGGCAACCCACTTGTTACTCCTTGACACCCAGAAAGAAACCCATTTAGCCCGACTCTCTGTCTTCTGTCCATCAGCCAGTCACCTATCCAAGCTAATAAATTACCTTCTAGTCCCATATCATCCAAACTTGTGAATTAACCTTTTGTGCGGCACCTTATCAAAAGCCTTCCAGAAGTCCAGATATGTTACATCTACAGGATCCCCATTATCCACTTTGCTTGTTACATCTTCTAAGAACACTTGCAAATTAGTCAAGCAAGATCTGCCCTTCATAAAACCAAGCTGACTCTGATGGATGGCATTTTGACTTTCCAAACGTCCTGATATTGCTTCCTTAGTTTTTGACTTGATATTGTCCTTGACCTCTTTGTTTATCCATGGATAATTTTCACCCGCCTTACCATCTTTCTTCCTCACTGGGATATATTTCAATTGCAAGGGATTGAGTATCTCCTTAAACAACTGCCACTGCTAATCCACTGCCTTACCTTTCAACGTTCTTACCCAATCTACTCAGGCCAAATGCCTATGTAATCTCCTTTGTTTAATTCCAGAACACTACTATGGGACTCCAATTTCTCACACCCAACCTAAATTTTGAATTCTATCATACTATGGCCACTACTCCCTAGAGGACTCTTAATTATAATATCATCAATTAATCTCTCTTCATTATACAATACCCAATCCAGAGTAGCCTGCTCCCTGGTTGGTTCTACAACATTCTGCTGCAAGAAACAATCTCTAATATATTCAGTGAATTCTGCCACCAGGCTACCCTTGCCAATTTGGTTCTTCCGATCTATGGGCATGTTAAAATCATTAATCACCATGATTATTGCCGTATCTTTCTTGCAAATCTCTAATATTTCCTGGGTTTATAACGTGCCCCGCTGGGGGTAACTGTTGATAGTACGGTGCACAGGAGTGGTAATTGGAGTGGGACGGTGCAGGAGGGACGTAATTGGAGTGCGGACAGTGCAGGGCACAGGGTTAATGGACTGGGGACAGTGTAGGAAAGGGGGTAATTAGAGTGAGGACGGGGCAGGGAGGCAGTAACTAGAGAGTTGACAGTGCAGGGAAATGGATAAATGAAGCAGGGACAGTGCAGTTGAGGGGTAATTAGAGTGGGCAATGCAGTGGAGAGAATAACTGGGGCATGGACAAGGCAAGGGAGGGGATAATTGATGCAGTTAATGTGAGGGGGAGGGGGGAGGGGGTGGAGGGGAGGGGATGCTCACAATGCAGGAGAGGCTAACTGAAATGGAAACAGTACAAGGTGGGGGTAATTTGAGGATGACAGTGCAGAGAAGCGATACTCCAGAGCGAGGGTGGGCCAATGCTAGCGTGGGGTAGGGCACCACACATGCAAGCACACAAAGAATACAGCATAAAAAAACCCAAAGGAGCAGCAGCTATTTTTAATCAAGATAGCGCTGCCATTCATACTCACGTGGTCAAAGCACGGGAGCATCCACAGCAATTATCAATATTCTGATTATAAAAGTTTAAATACTTCAGAATGCAACAGTCAGTTCACCAGCTATTCCATTTCAGTTAACATTTTAATCATTCAAATGCAAATACGATTCTTTGAGAGAATTTCTGCGTAGTGTTCAGTGGTTTCAAAGCAGTTTGGTTTTGTAGCTAGGAGGTCTGTGGATGTGTGAGGTTACACGCAATCAGGCTATCACAGGTGATCAACCTGTGGGAAACTGGACATCGCAAGCCACTTTGGTTCATAGACATTGAGCACACGTCGGAATTAGCTCACTGACATACAAAGGAAGGAAAGAGGTATTCAGATACTTTGCACTAGAACATGTAAACAGAACACCATGAAGAGAAATAAAAGTACAGGAAGAGGAGCATCTTACAATGAACCCAAAAGCAGGGGTAGGCCATTAACGTGGTTGCTCCTCTATCTCAACACGACACTCCAGTTCTCTCCCATACCCTTGGCATATTTAGCCTTTAGAAATCTATTTATTCCTTAAAATACACTTAGTGTCTTCGCCTCCACAGCCTTCTGAAGTACAGAATTCCATATGTGCACCACCGAAGATATTTCTCCTCATTCTAGTCCAAAATAGCCTACAGAATATCCTGAGACTGTGACCTTCTGTTCAGCGCTGACACGCCAGAAGAAATAAATTTCTGAATGTCTGTCTAGCTGTCTTCCTCCCTGTCAGAATTTTACAGTCAATCCCATCTCTTCTCATACGATCTGAACCCTGCCATCTCAAGAATCAGCCTGGTGAACTTCATTGCTCTCTATAGCAAGTATGGGTTTTCTTAGATAAGGAGACCAAAACAGCACACAATACTGCAGCTACTGTCTCACCAAATTCTTTTACAGTAGCAGTAAGACTTCAGTGTTGTCAGCAAAGCAGTAGTTGGCATTGATTGATAAATTTATTAAAATCTACTATAAAGATTAATTATCATATAAGAATAAGTGTAAACTTTTTTAGACATGGCCTAAAAATCAACAAAGCTTCTGATTTGATAGAGGTGTACAAAATGATCAGAGGTATAGACAGGGTGGACAGCCAGAGACTTTTTCCTAGGGTAGAGGTAGCTATTACCGGGGGGCATAGTTTTAAAGCAAGTGGAGATAGATATAGGGGAGACATCAGAGGTAGGTTCTTTAGTCAGGGAGTGGTTGGGGTGTGGAATGCATTGCCAGGGAGAGTAGTGGAGTCAGCCTCATTAGGGGCATTGAAGCAGCTATTAGATAGGCATGTGGATGATAGTATAAGGTAGCGGTGGAGGTTAGACAGGCCTTAGGAATAGGGTAAAAGTTCGGCACAACATTGTGGGCCGAAGGACCTGTACTGTGCTGTCCTGTTCTATGTTCTAAAGCAACAGATTCATCATTATGAGACAACCTTCCTGAGCACAGGACATAGCGATCACAATTGTACATACATACATGCCAGTTGAGAGCATTCCATGATTTTCACAGCCTCTCTAGGAGAAGCTCACTATTCCTTATCTTTCCTTATTGCTGTTCTTGCTGATACGTGATTGTCAACATTTCACCCCATTTGAATCCCTTATGGCCCAGCCTATGTGGTCACCAGGTGCTGCTCTGCCTCTGAGGAGATTGTCTGTACTCTCTCATAGACTACTTCAGCAAGGCTGTATCGTGCACCTTTCACCAACTCAGACACTTGTCAACTTAGTGGATATGTTACTACCATGTCTCTGCAGTTGGCAGAGATTGTTGACACTTCAGAGAACTATTGGAGACAAGGCACTTATTCAGCCCCAGTCAAAAGAGAACCTCACGGTGTAAACCATCTGTAACCCATGAAAATGCATGGATAGGAGCAACAGACGGGTTTGCTAGACAAACCTTTGAGACTGGGCTGAAGGCGGAGACCACCAACATAACTGTATCATATTGGTCCCATCATGTCTGCACCTTGTTGACGCCATGGAAAGCCAAGTCCAGCAGAGAGTTCAGAGGCTTTGGGAGATGCAGACAGACTTGCACACCATCAATTCAGCCACATGGTGCTGAGCATCAGCAGTGAGGTGATGGGGAATGAGAGGACTTGACCTCACTCTAGTGGCCCCTTCCTCTTGAGGAGACAGAGTTCGACCAACAGGCACACAGATAGAGGATTGACCTACACACAGCCACACACCACACAGCTCCACAACTCACTCCAAAGTCTCCTCTAACCCCACTACAGGAGTACGGAGCCCCTCCGCCTCCAACCTGCCTGTGATCCCCAATCTTGTGGAAGCTGAAACTAAAAAGAGTGAGTCTGCAGCTGGGCAGGACACTCAGCACCGCTTGCCCTTCCGGCCACAAACTCCTCAGGAAGTTGCAAAACCTCAAGGCCAGCATGATCCACAATAGGACAGGCTTCCTCCATCTGAGCTGTGATCTCCAGAACTTCACCTTATTGTAGGAAAGAAAAACTTCTGAGGGGCCTTAGATTCCATGGATGACACTTGTAAATTGAATCTCACATTTGTAATTATTTTGACTCTTTAAATCAACATCTGTCTGGTTGTTTTTTAGATACAGCTGCAAGAATGAAGCTACAGTGGCATCCATTCCTTACCACCTTATGGTCAAACCCTGTCTGAAGCAGTGCCACTCTTTCCTGAATGACAATTTACGTAACATGTTGTCACTGTTGAATATCGAAACGTGAGAAGTTGTAAAGACTTCAAACAAATGTGAACATTTTATCTTTTACTAAACAAAAGGGAAAAGTAAGAAGGAAAAGAAGCAACATTTGCTTTTGATAGTACACGTTGGCTGCTTTTGGAGCAACAACTAATTTCAAGGCAATGAATTACATCTTCATTCACCTTAGATCTATTGGAAGTCGGAGTCAATTAAGCTCTACCTGGGTTGTTGCTGCAACACTCTGCCACTATGAAGATGATATCATAGTGAAGGTATGTTCCTCCTATTTCACGTCCTTATCTTCCTCCTTGAAACTCTGTTACTGCTCTCAAAGCTTTTTCAGCATTTGTCACTCCACATTTTTCCCTTCTCTAGTCATGCAGAGCACAGGATGCAAAGACTATGTGGCACACCCTGTCTGGGGTATATACAAAGCCTATGCCAGGGCAATCCAAATATCAGACCCTCATCTTCAGAAGATTATCATTTTCAAACGGTGCAGCAGGCTGACCCTGATGGAAGTACAAGCTCCACTGTATCTATGCTCGGTCTCAATCATGGGGTTGTTTAATGACCTTCAGGCATGATCAGAGAGAATAGCTACTGCCTCCTAGCAGCCAGACCTGTAAGGAATGGACCTCTCTGGCCCTTGAAAAGAAGTGAGAACCTGAGAGATATCAAGGATATAGGCAACTTCCAGCGTACCTAATGCAGACCTCTCAGATGTGGTACTGATGATCACAGGTGACATGGAACCTTTACCATTTAATGAATTTGGATGCATTAAGATATGGTGTCCTGGCTGCAGCATTGATTTCATTACACGGAGACTTAACCAAGCGGTGTGATCTTACAAAAACTGCATCAGTAACAGTCATGATCTATTTGTGGGTTGAGGTATCAATTGGAGGTAGCCAATTACACAACATTAAGCCCTACTCTTACATCAATGACTATTGGAATCAAATGGACACCTATCCCTTCAAGTCACACCTGTCACAAGTCATGCTCCAATAAATGACACATTCCTATAACAGTGTCCCATGACATCTTCATTTGGTGGCAGCACCATACTTTGCTCATCTGCAGGAAATGGCAGTCAGGCTTGTACAGTCTTGGCTTTCAGGACCTCCTTTGCAGCCTCAAGCGCCTTCTGAGGAGGCTTCTGCTATGACTTCTTCAGGTGGAGGCTGTTACACTGCTGCTGGAGTTTGCTGCTGATCTGAGGGTGGCTGTCGCTTTCGGATCTCCTCAATTTCTCCATGTCTTGGTTGAACAGCAGCCATAGCTCTGAGGATCCTTTGGGAATGGTTCCAATGACCCTATGTGGGAATCAAACAGCTCCTCATATTGTAACTAGGCATCAATCGCAACTAGCTATGAATGAGATTTTACTATAGGCCTTGATACATTAGGACACGGAAGCCACCATCTAGGAGGGCTAAAGGGTGCCTCTATGTATTACACCTCATTTAGATGCGTGCAGCACAAGTCATGTCATGCAAACACACTACATTCATGCAGACAGATTATTGAAACTTTGCTCTCTCCATCATGACGTCAATATCACCCAAAAAATGCAGCATTTCATATAAGAGCAAGTTCTGACATATGTACAGTGTAACTTAAGAGAAAAGCAGCTCCACACCCTTGTCTACCCTGAGGCGTTAAGGAATGCGTTTTGGCTGCGACGACGCTTTAAAGGTCACCTGTGATCACTCTGTGTTCCACACACATTAATTTGGATTAATTTTTAATGATCAATGGCACCGGCAAAGTTACGTGTGGCTAGAACTGTAATGTAAATATTGTTAATATATGAGACACACATGCTGAACATTGGAGTCACAGATTATTTCAATGCTGAATCTGAGTGCCTGATGAATGCAATTGCCTCACACTGCAAATAGAAACTGCCATTACAGACAAAACAGGTTTGAGTACCACACCTGCAACATGGCATTCCACCCAACCTTTTCTGTTTAACCGTTCATCTCCCCAATTAATGTCCTGGCCTAATGCATAGCAATGCCTAACATTGTGATTCAATATCCCTCTCAAAGACAGGGTAGTGGTCACTAGCGATGACGAACCGACCAACGTACCCTGTGGCTTTTCTTGCTGTATCAGCTCATACCCTTATGTGGAGAGTTGCCCCTTTCACAGTGATTATCTCATTTGCATCTCATCATGTGCTCTCCAGTCTCCACACTTGACTTCCCCAATTACCCTAAAATAGTCCTGCTGCTTGGAATACAGGCTATCATATGAAGTCACAATTAAGCATTCAAAGTAAGGAATATCAGGAAGTGGCTGGTAGGTAACTTGGAAAGATAGAGAGAATGCAAAATATTTAGTTCCCCCTCATTCCAAGCCAACAATCTGAACTGTTCGTCTTTTTCATATTTATGTCTTAACTTCAAAAAATGTCTTTGTGCCTAGATTTCCCATACAGCTTGTGGTCTTATAGAGCACAAGCTCTGAATATGAAATCAACAATTAGTCTAGTACAATTGGCAAGTTAAAAATAAACCCCTGACCTATTTTTCATCTCAAAGCACGACTGCCTAACTTGACCGTTGCTGCAAAAATTACGATGACAAAGAGCTTTGAGCAAAATATTCACAAAGAAAAATGTTGTACAGACTGTACAGGTACTCATTCTACAATGAAATAGTTGCATTCTTGTGTGACCTTGCACTTTCGTAAATCATGCCATGGAAATTTGACATAGAAATTCGCGTAAAAGGGAAATCGCTACTGAAAAATTGCCATACCTGTGCGCAGGTAGTTTGCTTATCCAAACAGCATCCACTATTCATTCAAAGTGTTAGAGCCAACTTGGATTAACGAAACACACCTTATAGCAGAACTACCTGTGCTGCATCATTGTCCAGCAAAGACTCTAAAAGACCACATATTTTTCATTTTTTGTAAACTATAAACTAAAATGCACCTCCCAGTCGCAACCCATTTCCACTCCCCCTCCCATTCTTTCGATGACATGTCCATCATGGGCCTCCTGCAGTGCCACAATGATGCCACCCGAAGGTTGCAGGAACAGCAACTCATATTCCGCTTGGGAACCCTGCAGCCCAATGGTATCAATGTGGACTTCACCTGCTTCAAAATCTCCCCTTCCCCCACCGCATCCCAAAACCAGCCCAGCTCTTCCCCTCCACCCACTGCATCCCAAAACCAGTCCAACCTGTCTCTGCCTCCCTAACCTGTTCTTCCTCTCACCCATCCCTTCTTCCCACCCCAAGCTGCACCTCCATTTCCTACCTACTAACCTCATCCCACCTCCTTGACCTGTCCGTCTTCCCTGGACTGACCTATCCCCTCCCTACCTCCCCACCTATACTCTCCTCTCCACCTATCTTCTTTTCTCTCCATCTTCGGTCCGCCTCCCCCTCTCTCCCTATTTATTCCAGAACCCTCACCCCATCCCCCTCTCTGATGAAGGGTCTAGGCCCGAAACGTCAGCTTTTGTGCTCCTGAGATGCTGCTGGGCCTGCTGTGTTCATCCAGCCTCACATTTTATTATCTTGGATTCTCCAGCATCTGCAGTTCCCATTATGACTCAAACTAAAATGAGAGTTGGGTTGTTATAACTAAAATACAAGACAGACTTTTATAATTTAAAAATTAAGTTTTGCATATTATTGAGATATGGAATACAATGTTACTTTTGCACAATCGTAAGAGGGAGAATTCAAAATTGAACACCTCAGCAAATCTTTTAAGGAAATTATACCAGATAATGACACTCTGGTCGAGTTGCAACATGTTAAAACATTAAGTCAATATCAGAAGAAACACCAAGAGCCTGCAGACTGGAATTATCCATCTCTCTCTCTCTCTCTCCCCCTCTCTCTCTGTGGGGAAGTAACAGAAAAATCAAGTTTTAAACAAATAATTTGTGCAAGAAAACACTGACGTTCACCTGATCAGCCATTGAAGTGAATGATGATAGTCATCAGCATATCATTGTTGCAAACATCAAAAAGACTGGGACCAAAATATCCCTTCACCTGATGGCCTGGACTTTGGATCTTTGGAACTTTGTTTACAAGTCTATAGTTATTTCCACCCTGAGTATATGTGTGAAACTGTGTTAAAAGGCACTTTCTGCCTGTCTTAATTGTGACGAGATGAAAAATGGCAGATGGAGTTCAATCTGGATAAATGCATGGTATTGCTTTTTGGTACAACAAACAAGGGTAATGCTTATTCAGTTAATGGTGGGGTTTTGGGTAGTGTTGTAGAATATGGAGACCTAGGGGGCCAGTACATAATTCTTTGAAGTCTGTGTCACATATAGATAGGATGGATAAAAAGGTGTTTGGCACGCTTGCCTTCATTGCTTAGTCCTTTGAATATAGGAGTTGGGAAGTTATGTTGAGTCTGTACGAGACATTGGCGAGGCCTCTTCTGGAACACTGCCTCCAGTTCTGCTCTCCCTGTAATAGGAAAGATGTTAGTAAGCTGGAGAGGGTTCAGGGAGATTTACCAAGATGTTGCTGCATATAGAAGTTTTGAGTTACAAAGAAAGGTTGGAATATTTCTCACTGGAGCGTACAAGGTTGTGAGGCCACCTGATAGAAATTTATAAAATAGGAGCGTAGACAAAGTTAATGGTAGTTGTCTTTTCACTAAGATGGGGGATTTCTGGACTCAAGCGCATTTTTTTAAGGTGCGAGGATAGAGATTGAAAAAAGACATGGGAGCAAATTCTTTACACAGAGGGTTGTTCACGTGTGCAATGAACTTCTTGGGGAAGTGGTGGATGTTTGGGTACATTTACAATATTGAAAAGACAGTTGGATAAGTAGATGGACAGGAAAGATTTGGTGGAATATGGGTCAGAAACAAGCATGTGGGGCTGGTTTACTATGGGATGATGTTCAGCATGGACTGTTGGACCAAAGCGTCTGCTTCTGTGCTATTTGACTCTATGACTCACTAAATGTTTGTGCATTCACGGATTTATGGTTTAAGGTGCATTAGAATCCTTTCTCTTGTCCCGCTGGAGATGAGTATGTTACAATCCAGAGATATTTTTCTGTTAGTGAACAAAATCAGATGCAAATTTATTTTGAGATGCAGTCAGTCAGACAAATTAGTCATTTCATTGAGATTTTATATATTTATATGTTTTGTGACAGCTTGTGGACAGCGAGGGCACGGCTATCAGCGCACTCATCAGAATTAAGTCATGACAATATTAGCAGCCATGCATCTCACAAATTTTAACATAAATGTTAAGCTATTTTGTTGCACTGACAGTTTGCTGCCATTTAAGGGGTCTGAAAATGTTGGATCAGACTTGCCAAGATGTATCAGCACTGCACAAAGATTGAAAATTAAAATTGAAAAGCTTTCTTTAATGCTATGACATTTTAAAGCAATTGCAATTCAGTTGCTGGACTTTGATGCGCTGGCAAAAACCAAACTTTAAGGGTTTGGATTTCATTTCTGCATGTGTACCCAATTCAGCAGCATTTGCCTCTCTTGTGCTAATCTGTCCTCATTCTCCTCACATACTACAGACTTCAGAACAGAATTAAAATCAACACTCAAATGAAATTAACAACAGAGAGCTGAAAAAGCCAGTCGAGGATTTCATGTATCATATGTAATCTTCATTACATTCACTTCTCTTCAAATGCATATTAACAATAAGATGTCACATTATCACCCAACAGATGCTGGGTTTAAAAAGGCTATGTAAATTAATCAAGACAGAACATTATCAGTATTTCTGAAAGGAAAGCACAGCTGCAGCAACGGATACAGTTCTTTCATTTCAGTACAATCAACCATGTCTGCTGGTAAGTGGGTAGCAATTTGTCATTTGCTCATCAACTTAAATCTAAGTAAAAGTCGAATGTAAAAAATGCGTGTGGTGTAAGTAAGAAACAAAAAGCAGGACTGGCAGCATCTGTGGAGAGAAATCAGAGTTAACGTTTCGAGTCGAGTAACCCTTCCTCAAAATTTTCAATCTATTTGGTTTTCAGGTCACTTTGTTTGTCAGTTTTGTGCAGTCCCGCTGGAAACTCTGTCACCCTAATGGACACACTGGCCCTGAGTACTGAACGCAAAACAAAGAAACACCCTCAGAATGATGGATCCAAAGTCATCACAAAATTCATATCAGATTTTAAAATAAGATTTGCTGAAAAACACAAACTTGTATTGAAATGATAGATTTCTAACTGTTGTTGTGTGGTTGGCAGACACTAACCTTATATTCTGGAGACAAAACCAGAAACTGCAAAAACAGAAACTGTACAGAGGAAGGGTCACTCAACCCAAAACATTAACTCTGATTTCTCCCTACAGACATTTCCAGACCTGCTGAGCTTTTCCAGCAATTTCTGCTTTTGTTTCTGACTTATAACACCTGCAGTTTTTAGTTTTTACATTCTAAAGATTGGTGGCACCATCTTTCATACAGGCAGCTGCCACAGTGCAATTCTCAACTCTGCATGTGCCACTCACAACCCAGAAGTTGCAATTGGCCTCAACTCCCAGCAATTTGAATAAATTGTATTTTGTCCTCATAATATGATAATTCCAGATCTGTCTCACACCTGTAATACCGTTATCCTGGGACAAGCTAAGCAGAGACAGGCACAGGAATTCCTAGAAGCCTGGCACTCCACAAAGCATGTTATCAATAAACACATAGAACTCGACCCCAGATACACTCCACTATGACGGAAAACTGGAAGTGAGGTAATCCACCTCAACGGACTCCAGAGTTTAAAAACCAGGCAGGAAAACACACTGACGCTTCATCGGAGGCTGCACCGAGGAGGTTACCCAGCATGGTAACAAAACGTCTGCGGAACAACAAACCAGCTCAGCGAACCAACCATCCTTAACACCCACAACCCGAGCTACAAATCTACTCCAAAACCTTAGATGCCATCATAACATTTACAATCTCTCCAATATTGAATTAAGTTCCCCTTAATGAGAACTTGTGTCTCACTAAAGTTCCTTTCCCAATTTTTCAGTTTGGTTCAGCATTTGCATGTCCAGGTCTGATGCTTATGGTTCCAAATGCGCACACAGTAAATAGGCATGTTAACACAAAAGTAGATCAAAATCTAGCACACATGAAATCTCTTCTCAGAATGTTCAATATTCTTTATTTTAATGGGTACTGATTCAATCTTTCTTCATTGTCTTTACACATATACACAGTAAATAATGCAAACCAAACTACCCATCTACTGATAACCTAAGGGAAAGGCACAGATGAAACAAAAGATAGGCTCAACCAATTAGAAAAAGGGCCCTTAAAGAAGTTTAGATCTTTTGACAATGAAATAGCAATCTTCCATGACTGAAACATTCCAACTTATGAATGAAAGATATTACTTGACGTTTTGATTAGAGAATCCCATTGCCTGCCCCATGGGCATGTGGTGTTCTGTCCGAATTGTTTTAACCTGTCATTTAGGAGGAGACCTTCAAAGCTTGTATAAACAGATATTAAAAAAGACACTGAAAAACTACGTTCAGTTCCTAATTAATTTTGAAAAATGAACATGAGTCAGAGATGGAAGTTGTTAGAGGCGAGAATTCTTTTTATCCACATGATTGTACTGCATTTTGTATCCAATAACAGTGTCCGATTTAAACCATGTTGATGTATCTTTTTTGGACAGTGAAGACAACCCACTTATCAATTTTCAAAATCAGTGTAAATATTTAACAAGATTTATTGAGGATGCAAAACAATGGCAATCATTGTCAGAGCCACAAGGAAAGCCCAATACACGTTGGGTCTGTTTCCATGCTGTACATCACTATGACACTACCTCAATTTAGGAAAAAAAAATCCTTATTTTAAAACTACTGTTTGCAAAAGAGAATTCCAAAATTCTACCATCCTTTGTAACCAGAAAGGTTTCCTAATTTCACTCCTGAAAGGATTGGCTCCAATTTTTAGATTGTGCTTGTTAGCCCTGAGCTCCCCAATTAGCAGAAGTGAGCATCTCCCAATCTATTCTATGACTTCCCATGAATTTCATTTTGATTAGATCAGTTGGCTGGATAGATGCTTTGCAACATAGAGTGACAAAAACACTGTGCAAGTGACTATATATTAAATAAATCTAAGATACCAGAGTGACAAAAACAACGTGGTTCATTCTTGCACCAGTTGAGGTGACTATGAAGCATTCTTCTCAACATCTCCCCTCGCCTGAGGCGTGCTCATCCTCGGTTAACTGGTCACTCATCATCTCTCTCTGATGACAGAGCAGTTCTATTACAACTACGGCAACACTTCCATCACAGTTCGCTACTTTAGCCATTTCTTCAATAATGTCAAATCAGACACATCAAACTCTTTGAAAGCTTATGCCATCTGTATTCAGCTGCAGTTTTCAAGGTCTTTATCGGCTTATTCTTAATTATTGACTGTAGTGACATTCCTATCACACAAGGAAGTTAACTCGTTCACAGTTGTTTGATTTCCCTCTACCAATTTCCTTAATTTGAGGAGTGTCAGGTAGAATGAGAGTGTCCAAAGGAATACTTTAGAAACTGATAAAACCTGATAGATTGCAATCATCCAGAAAGTTTTCACCTTTAAATTGTTTTAAAGCCCTCAGAAAGAAACTATGCCGTCCTGGGGAATTGTCTCGATAAGATTATTAATTTCATTGCATCCCTGTCGGTTTTTTTTTGATATGTCTGGCACACTGACCTCTCCTACTGTAAAATGCGACAAACTAATTATTTAGCTTGTATATATCTCCTTATTTCCAATGAAATCATTAGACATCAGCTTCCAAACAGTCCACATCGGATCTGACCATCTTTTGCTTTTCACTATTTTGATATATTTCATGCTTGTCTGTTTCCACATGGTTAAAATCAATAACAAATTAACAAAATAAAATTTATAATTCTTGTTCGTCTATCGCAGGATTATATCTATCCCATTGTAGCAGTAGGAAGGTTCAGTTTTAAGATCCTTGCAGAATGAAAATACCCGACCTGAGGCAGAAACTCCCCGATTTTATTTTCTATTTTAAAAACTACTTGATTTAGCACTGGTTGATGCCTATAATAAAAAATTACACTTCAAAATTGCAGGCACCAGATATCCTTTGAGATGTGCTGAAGTAACCCGTGTGTTTCTTTCTGGTTTGTAATGTTCCTAATCAAGATAAAGCAATATCTATGTTCCTGATCAAAGCGTTTGAGAGATTTTTTAATTGACCTGTTCAGAGATGTTAATACACTCCTCTGGACAGGTGGGATTTAAACCCGGGTCTCCCAGGTCAGAGGTATGCACACTACCAAGTGGTTTTGAAGCTTTTCACTTTGCAGTGTTTTTATGATCCCACGCTATGTGTGAGGCCCAGAACCGATACATCGACCGTATCAGTAAGATATGTAATCAATATCGATTGAAATCTATCCTTTTAATGAAAGATAAATGTTTCTATAATTCGGCCCACCTCATAACATCCAACTAATTGTGACTCGCTCGGCAAATACGACATTTTCTTCTGCCCTTTTGCATGTTTCTAAACGGGCCAGCTTTGAGAATTTATACAGCAATGTACTTTGTGATTCCGGATTCCGAGTCATTAATTATGTTTGAACTGATTCTATTTATAAAACATTCCAGGCCCAGCCTTCGCCCACACAAAATGGCGCTGTAGCCCAGCGCGCGTGCGGCCTTTCCCGCCAGGCCGAGCACATGCGCGGCAGTTCGGAAAGCCCGCACGCTCCAGCTGCTCAGCGGAGGACACTCTGCCCATCAGCACTGTGTGCTGCCATGCTACTGCAACCATTTCATGTCATCATTCAGGTAACTCACCATCTTGTTTCCTTTGCTTAGGGCCTCAGCTGCTGCTGCTCTGCTGGATTTCCAATGGGGAAAAAGATCTATTGTTTTTATCTCAGCGTCCGTCCCCACATACACCTCTGTCAAGTCTTCCCTTAAAAAGCTTTATCTGAAAAAGAAACTGGGCTTTTCCAAATTTGACGCTGATCCTCCTCTCCCATGAGCCTCAATTTTGTTCACCGGCTTTTCATGTGGTACTTTTATCCTATTTTCATAACATCTCTTGGCCAATGTTCTTTTCCTCTTCACTGTACCTCACAAGTTATAGTTCTCACTTTAAAAATTTACTTTGACAATCTTCCTTGACAATATACCTTCCTTGTCCTGCTTCACTGGTTTTCTCGCTTGGTTATAAGCTCAGCCTATACCTGAATATCTCCAGAGTTAAATGACATGTCCATCATGGGCCTCTTGCAGTGCCACAATGATGCCACCCGAAGGTTGCAGGAACAGCAACTCATATTCCGCCTGGGAACCCTGTAGCCTAACGGTATCAATGTGGACTTCACCAGTTTCAAAATCTCCCCTTCCCCAACTGCATCCCTAAACCAGCCCAGTTCGTCCCCTCCCCCCACTGCACCACACAACCAGCCCAGCTCCTCCACTCCACCCACTGCATCCCAAAACCAGTCCAACCTGTCTCCGCCTCCCTAACCTGTTCTTCCTCTCACCCATCCCTTCCTCCCACCCCAAGCCGCACCCCCATCTACCTACTAACCTCATCCCACCTCCTTGACCTGTCCGTCTTCCCTGGACTGACCTATCCCCTCCCTAC
This sequence comes from Stegostoma tigrinum, assembly GCF_030684315.1. Classification (NCBI taxonomy): domain Eukaryota; kingdom Metazoa; phylum Chordata; class Chondrichthyes; order Orectolobiformes; family Stegostomatidae; genus Stegostoma; species Stegostoma tigrinum. The sequence goes on from NC_081374.1 coordinate 45,449,747, forward strand.
CTCCCCACCTATACTCTCTCCACCTGTCTTCTTTTCTCTCCATCTTCGGTCTGCCTCCCCCTCTCTCCCTATTTATTCCAGAACCCTCACCCCATCCCCCTCTCTGATGAAGGGTCTTGGCCCGAAACGTCAGCTTTTGTGCTCCTGAGATGCTGCTTGGCCTGCTGTGTTCATCCAGCCTCACATTTTGTTGACCTGAATATCTCTGTTCAGTTCTTGCTGATTATTCCTGTTTTTCACAATTACTGATGATGTGATGATCACTCTTACCTTGACAAACCTTGTTCCCCAGCAGCAGATCCAGCCATATTCCCATACTGAGATGTTGTAAAAAACGCTGAGACTGTGAACCAACAACTTTAGGTGGTAAAGTGCTCCAATCACTTCACAAGATAGATATCAATGGAGAAACAGGTTATAATTAGCAAGAGGGAGTCATTAGGCTAGATGCCTAAAAAAAAGCTTGGATTTAGAATGTACAATGACAGAGAATACAAAAACATTTAGAATTAGAGCACACAATGCAGACCTGTGAATGGATCACTGAATGACAGGAGGAGGGAAACTTGATAGTTGCAACTAGTGAGATGATGCTGGTCTAATATGTAATGATTGATGCGTTCTATTACTTGGGACAGTCAAGATGTTAATTCCAAATGAACAAATTTATATTACGGTCTTCAAATCTGGGATGGAGCCAGACTGATAATCACAGAAGGGGTTTTTGTGCAGTAATGGGTGACCCAGAAGTTTAGTTAAATGAATCCAATATCTAATAATTTGGATGCCTTGAGAATTATAAAGACATTTCATCACTTGTGCCAATACCAGTTAGGGAGTATTAGAGTGTTAGGGAACACGCTGCGAGTGAATGCATGGGCAGAAGTGATTTGGATGACCTTAAGTTCACAGAGCATAGAATGTGGGAGACCAGCCAGGAGTGTGTTGGGATAATTGAGTCTCAAGGTAATAGAAACATAGAAAGTATGAACAGGAGTGGGCCAAATGGTACTGCTCTGCCATATTCACTATGGTGATGGGTGATTATCCAATTAAAAAAAAGACCTGTTTATTTCTACACTTTGTTTCCTGACTGCTGGCCAATTTTCTATCCATTTCAAGACATCACCCGCAATTCCATGTGCTTTAATTTTACACATTAATCTCTTACGTGGGGCTTTATCAAAAGCTTTCTGAAAATCCAAATAAAGTCCATTCACTGACCCTACATCCCCAATCAACTCTACAAGTCACCTTGCAGAATCCCAACAGATTTGCCAAGGATGATTTCCCTCTTGGAAATCCATGCTGACTGTGTCTGATTCTAAAATTGTTTTCTAAGTGTTCTGCTGTAAAATCCTTGTGAATAGACTCTAGCATCCTCCCCACTATTTTCTCTCTACCTCCGTTTTTCAACAGTGGGGTTCCATTAGCTACCATCCAATCTGTAGGAACTGTTCTAGAGTCCAATGAATTTTGGAAGATGACTACCAATCCATCCACTGTTTCTTGGGCCACTTTGTATAGTTTTCTGGGATGTAGAATATCAGCCCCTGGGGGCTTATCATTCTTAAATCCTGTCAATTTTTCCAACACCATTTCTACCAATACAGAGATAATAGGAAACTGCAGATGCTGGAGAATCCAAGATAACAAAGTGTGGAGCTGGTAGTACACAGCAGGCCAAGCAGCATCTTAGGAGCAGAAAAGCTGATGTTTCGGGCCTAGACCCTTCATCAGAGAGGGTCCAGGCCCAAAACGTCAGCTTTTCTGCTCCTAAATGCTGCTGGGCCTGCTGTGTTCATCCAGCTCTACACTCTGCCAATACAGATTAGTTTCAGTTCCTCCCTCTCATCAACAATGGTGTACGTCATCATTTCTGTCACATTATTCTTGTCCTCCTTTGTGAAGGCAGAAGCAATGTATGAATTTAGTTTGCCAGCCATTTCTTTTACCCCATTATAAATTACTCTGTTTCTCGCTGCAAGAGACCAACGTTAGTTTTCACTGATTTTTTTCTCTTTGAATACCTACGCATTTAACATTTACAGTCAGTTCTTAGATTCTCTGCGAACTTACTCTCATACTCTATTTTCTCCATCTTAATCAATCTGCTGACTTCTAAACTGTTCCCAATCATCAGGTTTATTGTTTTTTCTTGCTAATTTGTATCCCTTTTTGGCATCTAACACTATCTCTAACTTCCCTCATTAGCATGATTTTATGACTGCTCTCTTAGCGCTCTTGTGCCCTGCAGGAATAAACATTTTTCAGTTGTTTAACTCCAACCTTGGCATTTCTCAATTCTACCCACACAGATTCTACATTGTCTGAGCTCATATCCTCAATACTGTGTTTATATCCTCTTTTACCAGAAGTGCAACTCCAGTGCTTTTTCCTTTCTGTCTGTCCTTCCTAAATTCTGAAAACTGTGGGATGTTTAGTTCCCATCCCTGGTTACCCTGCATCCGTGCATCTATAGTCACTACTGTATCACAGCCACTTACAACTATTTACATGATTTATTCATCCGCCTTAGTTCGAATGCTTCATGCATTCAGGGACAAAGTCCGAAGGCTTGTCTTTTTAACATTCCTTGTCATTCCTACTACTTTTTTTTATTTTGGCTGTGTTTGATTCTGGCCCTGGATTCCTCTGCCCATTACTTCTCTTATTCCTTTTCTGTCTTTTGTTCTTGTCCATCATTCCTCTTCCTCTGGCTTCTCGCATAGGTTCTCATCTCACTGTCAATTTAGTTTAAACTCTCCCAGTCCCAGCTATTCGAGCAAATGCTCCCCTGAAAGGCATGAATCTTGATCCTGCCCAGGTGTAGCCTGTCCAGTTTGCTCCTACCTCCCCCAGAAATACCAATGACCCAGGAATCTAAACCTTCTCTCTCACACCATCTCTTGAGCCACTTATTCATCCAATATATCCCGCCATTTCTCCATGGAATAGCACATGACACTGGTCGTAGTCCTGAGAACACTACTTTTCAGATTCTAATTTTCAGCTTATTTCCTTTTATTTTGCTTTCAGGACAACCACTCCACAATTTCCCATCTTCATCAGAACGTTAAGTTTCATTATATTGTTGGGAACAAAACTTTAATTTTCCTAAACACTGTGTCAATAATTGAATACTCATAACACAAAATCATTTCTCGATGTCAGTTCAGTGGAACATAGCGACCTCATGATCCTTATGACCTTTATCATACATTTTTCCTTGTTGATTAGAAATTGTAACAGCATTACGTGACATCCCATAACTACACAGGGAAAAATGGAAACATCCATCTTTAAAGATCGCCCGATTTCTAATGCAGGGTCTAGGCCATTAATTTACATACAAATTTTATTCTTGTCTGAACCAATGGGCCACTGGTCTTTGTTACCTGTTATTCAGCCAACTTTGTATCCATGTTACTACAGTCCGTTTTTTGCATGAGTTCTAACGTGACTTAATTACATTATCAAGTCCTTTGCATGGCACCGTATCAAATATCTTTTGGAAATCTATGTGCACACATGAGCAGCATTACCCTCATTAACCCTTGCTGCTCAAAAAACGCAAGCTAATTAGGCATGATTAGTTATTTTCTCAACCTGCATTTTTGGTTTGTAGCTGGTGGGCAAATCTTCATTTTATTTGAACAAGGGCATAACATTTATAACTCGCCAGCAAATGACATCAACGCTGAGTCTGAGGAAGACTGGGAAACAATGATTGACTGCTTCCACAATTTCTACTCTCACTTCCTCAGTATCCCCGGATGTATTGCATCTAACTCTGTTTCTTTGTCAGCTTTAAATACAGAGAGCTTATCTAAAAACCTCCGTATAAATTTTAAACCTTTTGAACCGTTTTCCATTTCTCCGTGACGTGGACTGCATCATTTTCCTTAGGGAAAGACAAATGCTAAGTTTTCATTTCCTTCCTCAACCCATACTCCTATCTCCATCTATAAGTCTTAATTGCAACAAATTCTCCACTTATTATTCCATATACTTGTAATCAGTATGTTCAAACATACATGGCTAGACCATGTGGGACTTGAACCTGGACCTTCCGGACCAGAGATACCGTGCCACATGAGTTCTCTCCTTTTACTATGATATTCTTATCCCTTTATATTATCTGCTTTGTTTTTCTGACAGGTTCATAATTACATTATTCACCTGATGATTGTCATTAAGCACACTTCCTCTGCTGCACTGTTATCTCTAGACCTTTACTCATTCAAAAAACTCTGAATCTCTTTGTCCTATCTTTCCTATTCTGAGAAAACATAGCACAAACCATCTTTTTTTTAATTCATCCATGGGATATTAATGTCAGTAACTGGGCCAACAGTGATTACCTATTGCCAGACTGACCCCTGACAAGCACAACCATCTGCCTTTGTGCTAGGTAAGACTACAGCCAGTGGACAGATTTCTGCCTGACCTCCATTGAGCCCAGTTTTGAGCACTAGTTTTGCTGGAGTTCCCTGATGTTGCACTTGATCGTGACGTCAAAGGCAGTCACTCTCACATCTGCAGTTCTTCTCTTTTCTCCATATTTTAACCAAAGCTGCAATGAGGTCAGGAGCTGATGGAGCCAATTGTCTCTAGCCCATTCTAGAGATTAAGTGGAAAGTCATTAACAGATCTTCTACAGGATGGCGGGATCCGAAATTCTAAACTAGAAACCAAAATTTGAAGGTCCAGCCGGCAGGACCTTCTGGATAAGAACATTTCATGAAGTGGTCTTTAATCTATGTTTTGTAAGCAATACTCCTTACTGTTAAACTGTTTGCGCCTGTTTAATTTCTCACACAAGCAGAAACATACCCTATCCAGTGGCCTTGAGGGCACGTAACTAGATCAATGGACTGCAACAGTTCAAGGAGACAGCTCAACACGGCCTTATAGCAAGTTAGAGCACAGAAAAAGATCCTTTGGCCCATTGCATCCATGCCGTTCTAAAACAGCCACCTGATTATTCTAATCCCATTTCCCAGCTCTTAGTCCATAATCTTGTACGTCTTGGCATCCAATTCCATATCCAAATACTTCCTAAATGTGGTGAGGTTTTCAGCCTCTACCACCCTCACAGGCAGTGGTTCCAGATTCCCACCACCCTCTGGGTGAAAGTGTTTTCCTTATATCGTCTCTAAACCTCCTGCCCTTTACCTTCAATCAACGCCCTCTTCCCAGTCATTGATCTCTCCACCAATGGGAAATGTTTCTTGTTTTGTGCCCCTCATAATTTTAAACATCTCAATCATGCATTCTCTCAATCTCCTCTGTTCCACAGCAAACAACCCCAGTCTGTCAAACTCTCTTCATAATTAAATCTCTCCAGCCCAGGCAACTTCCTGGTAAATCTCCTCTGCCTTCTCTCCAGTGCTATCACATCCCTTCCAAACAGTGGATCCCAGAACACCATTTTATACAATTCCAGCATTGCCTCATTTAAAAACCAAAAGAACTGCGGATGCTGAAAATCAGAAGCAGAAACAGGAATTGCTGAAAAGCTCAGCAGGTCTGGCAGCATCTGTGGAGAGAAATCAGATTTAATGTTCGGGTCCAGTGACTTCAGAACTCTTCGGAACTGATGCTGCCAGACCTGATGAGCTTTACCAGCAACTTCTGTTTTTTCTCCAGCATTGCCTCCATGCTCTTAAACTTGGCTAAGAAAGGCAAGCATACTATATTCCTTCTTAACCACATTATCCACCTAACCCAATAATTTAAAGGAACTGGTGCACCTGCACATCGAGGTCACTCAGTGCTTCCCAAGGTTCTACTGTTCTGAAGGGCAAGTAGAGATGGGCAATAAATGCAGTCTTTGACAGGAATATTCACATCCCAGCAATGAACAAAAGAATATTTTCATCTTATTAAAAATAATTAGTTTTACAAATTCCTCACTTGCAGTTCCCCAATAATCCTCTGGGTGGCGCAGCCATTCACAGATTTCTGGAATCCTCTGTAAGTGGATACAATTTAATGCACAAGAGAAACACCATTTCTGATTCGATTCACTTGGTTGTTCTTTCTCCCCAGCGTGTCTACTTACCCCATTCTGTTCCCCACTCAAAGTTTGCAGCTCCCACCCATTACTCTCACCTTTGCCCCTCTCACTGTGGTTCTCCCGTCTAGGGCCCAGCTTTCTCTCTCCATTCTCCACAATCCTCAAACTCAAGAATCAGAGAGAGCTACAGTACAGAAAAAGGCTCTTTGCCCCAATACAGCAGGCCAAGCAGCATCTTAGGAGCACAAAAGCTGATCTTCCAGCCGAGACCCTTCATCAGAAAAGTGGGATGGGGAAAGGATTCTGGAATAAATAGGGAGAGAGGGGGAGGCGGACCGAAGATAGATAGAGGAGAAGATAGGTGGAGAGGAGAGTATGGGTGGGGAGGTTGGGAGAGGATAGGTCAGTCTGGGGAGGAAGGACAGGTCAAGGGGGCGGGATAGGGTTAGTAGGTGCAGCTTGAGGTGGGAAGAGGGGACAGGTGAGAGGATGAACAGGTTAGGGAGGCGGGGACGAGCTGAACTGGTTTTGGGATGCAGTGGGGGGAGGGGAGATTTTGAAGCTGGTGAAATCCCCAGTCGCGAACCATTTCAACTCCCCCTCTCATTCCTTAACTGACATGTCCATCCTGGGCCTCCTGCAGTGCCACAATGATGCCACCTGAAGGTTGCAGGAACAGCAACTCATATTCCGCTTGGGAACCCTGCAGCCCAATGGTATCAATGTGGACTTCACCAGCTTCAAAATCTCCCCTTCCCCCACTGCATCCCAAAACCAACCCAGGTCGTCCCCTCCCCCAATTGTATCCCAAAACCAACTTAGCTCGTCCCCACCTCCTTAACCTGTTCTTCCTCTCATCTGTACCCTCCTCCTACCTCAAGCCACACCTCCACTCCCTACCTACTAACCTCATCCCGCCCCCTTGACCTGTCCGTCCTCCCCGGACTGACCTATCCCCTCCCTACCTCCCCACCCATGCGCTCCTGTTCACCTATCTTCTCCTCTAATCACCTTTGGTCCGCCTCCCCCTCTCTCCCTATTTATTCCAGAATCCTCTCCCAATCCCCCCTCTCTGATGAAGTGTCTAGACCCGAAACGTCAGCTTTTGTGCTCCTAAGATGCTGCTGGGCCTGCTGTGTTCATCCACCTCCACACTTTGTAATCTCGGATTCTCCAGCATCTGCAGTTCCCATTATCTTTGGCCCAATACATCCACTCCTGTCAAAAAAAGACACCTAACTATTCTAATCTCATTTTGTAGCTCTTGGTCCATTGTCTTGTATGTCTTGGAATCACAAATGCACATCTAAAGATTTCCTAAATGTAAAGAGGGTTTTTGCTTCTATCACCCTCACAGACAGCGATTTACAGATTTCCTCCACACTCAGGGTGAAAATGTTTCTCCTCACATCCCCTATAAACCTCCTGCCCCTTACTATAAATCAATGTCCAGTGTTGCCCCCATTCCCTTCATTGATTCCCTCTATCAAAGCGAAAAGTTTCTTCCTAGCTACCTACCTAAGGCCCTCATAGTTGTATACATCTCAATCACTTCCCCTCTCAATTCCTCAAAAACAACCACAGTAATGTCCAAGATAATAAAATGTGAGGCTGGATGAACACAGCAGGCCCAGCAGCATCTCAGGAGCACAAAAGCTGACGTTTCGGGCCTAGACCCTTCATCAGAGAGGGGGATGGGGTGAGGGTTCTGGAATAAATAGGGAGAGAGGGGGAGGTGGACCGAAGATGGAGAGAAAAGAAGATAGGTGGAGAGGAGAGTATAGGTGGGGAGGTAGGGAGGGGATAGGTCAGTCCAGGGAAGACGGACAGGTCAAGGAGGTGGGATGAGGTTAGTAGGTAGGAAATGGAGGTGCGGCTTGAGATGGGAGGAAGGGATGGGTGAGAGGAAGAACAGGTTAGGGAAGCAGAGACAGGTTGGACTGGTTTTGGGATGCAGTGGGGGGAGGGGAAGAGCTGGGCTGGTTGTGTGGTGCAGTGGGGGGGAGGGGATGAACTGGGCTGGTTTTGGGATGCGGTGGGGGAAGGGGAGATTTTGAAGCTGGTGAAGTCCACATTGATACCATTGGGCTGCAGGGTTCCCAAGCGGAATATGAGTTGCTGTTCCTGCAACCTTCGGGTGGCATCATTGTGGCACTGCAGGAGGCCCATGATGGACATGTCATCTAGAGAATGGGAGGGGGAGTGGAAATGGTTTGCAACTGGGAGGTGCTGTTGTTTATTGCGAACCGAGTGGAGGTGTTCTGCAAAGCGGTCCCCAAGCCTCCACTTGGTTTCCCCAATGTAGAGGGAGCCACACCGGGTACAGTGCTTGCAGTATACTACATTGGCAGATGTGCAGGTGAACCTCTGCTTAATGTGGAAAGTCATCTTGGGGCCTGGGATAGGGGTGGGGGAGGAGGTGTGGGGGCAAGTGTAGCATTTCCTGCAGTTGCAGGGCAAGGTGCCGGGTGAGGTGGGGTTGGAGGGCAGTGTGGAGCGAACATGGAAGTCACGGAGAGAGTGGTCTCTCCGGAAAGCAGGCAAGGGTGGGGATGGAAAAATGTCTTGGGTGCTGGGGTCGGATTGTAGATGGCGGAAGTGTCGGAGGATGATGCGTTGTATCCAGAGGTTGGTGGGGTGGTGTGTGAGAACGAGGGGGATCCTCTTTGGGCGGTTGTGGCGGGGGCGGGGTGTGAGGGATGTGTTGCGGGAAATGCGGGAGACGCGGTCAAGGGCGTTCTCGATCACTGTCGGGGGAAAAGTTGCAGTCCTTGAAGAACTTGGACATGTGGGATGTGCGGGAGTGGAATGCCTCATCGTGGGAGCAGATGCGGCGGAGGCGGAGGAATTGGGAATAGGGGATGGAATTTTTGCAGGAGGGTGGGTGGGAGGAGGTGGATTCTAGGTAGCTGTGGGAGTTGGTGGGCTTGAAATGGACATCAGTTGCAAGCCTGAGATGGAGACTGAGAGGCCCAGGAAGCAGTGCCCTCTCCAGTGCAATAATATCCTTTCTGCAGGATGAGTTGCAGAACTGCACACCATGCTCTAGGTGTGGCCTAACCAATATTTCATACAATTCCAGCATAGCCTCCCTGCTCTTAAACTCTATGCTTTTGTTAATAAACGCAAAAATATCATTTGCCTTAACCACTTTATCTACTCGTCCTGAAATCTTCTGGGATTGGTGTGCATGCACACTAAGCCTTGGTCCTTCAAAGGATCCTACTGTTCCTCATGTATTCTCTTGACTTGTTTATTATGCTCATGTCAATCACCTCACATTTATCCAGATTGAATTCCATTTGTCACTAACCCGTCTATATCTCCTGTAATCTGAGGCTATCCTCCTCACTATTTATTACTCTGCAAATTATTGTGGCATCTGAACATACTGATTACCTTTCCTACATTTCTGAATTATTTATATTTATCACAAACAGCAAGGGCCCTAATACTGGGAGACCTGACTCTACACTTCCAGGCAGAAAAATGTCCCCAACTATCACCCTCTGCTTCTTGCCACTCAGCCAACTGCGGATCTAATTTGCAAATTTCGTTGAATCCCACAGACCTTTGCTGTCAGTCTTCCATGCAGGACCTTATCAAAAGCCTTTCTGAAGTCCAAGTAGACTTCTTCAAAAACATTGCCCTCATCTACACAGCTGGTCACTTTGAAAAATTCCATCAAGTTGCTCAGACATGACCTTCCCTTAAAAAACTGTACTGACTGCTCTTCATTAATCCCTGCCTCTTCAAATGCAGATTAACTCCACTTCTCAGAGTTGCTTCCCATAGTTACCCCATCACTGAGATTAGCCTGTCTGTCCTATAGTTTCCTGGTTTATCACTTGCTCCCCTCCAGCTCTCCCAATAATCAAGCCATGTTATTCCCAGAGATAGTAAGAACTGGAGTCTGAGATAACAAGATGTGGAGCTGGATGAACACAGCAGGCCAAGCAGCATCAGAGGAGCAGGAAGGCTGATGTTTCGGGTTGGGACCCTTCTTCAGGAATGGGGCAGGGGGAATGGGGGCTCTGAAATAAATAGAGAGGGGGGAGCAGTGATAACAGGTGGATAGTGGAGCAGATAGTAGGGAGAGAAGATGGACAAGTCAAGGAGGTGGGGATGAAGCTAGTAAAGGTGAGTGTAGGTAGGAAGTGAGGATGGGGTTGGTCAGTGAGGTGGGAGGAGCGAATAGGTGGGAGAGAAGACGGACAGGTCAAGGAGGCAGGGTTGAGAGGGGGTTGCTGGTCTTGGGATGAGGCCTTGGGGTGGGGAGATTTTGAAGCTGGTAAAGTCCACAATGAGACCATTGGGTTGTAGGCTTCCAGGGCGGGATATGAGGTATTGCTCCTCCAGTTTCCGGGTGGCATTGTTGTGACACTGGAGGAGGCCCAGGATGGACATGTACCCCAGGGAGTGGGAGGAGGAGTTGAAGTGGTTTGTGACTGGGAGGTGTTGTCGTTTGTCCCGAACCGAGTGTAGGTGTTCCACAGAGCAGTCTCCGAGCCTCTGCTTGGTTTCCTCGAAGTAGAGGAGGTCACATCGGGAGCAGCGATACAATAAACCACGCTAGTGGATGTGCAGGTGAACATCTGTTTAATGTGGAAGGTTTTTTTTGGGGCCTGCGATGGAGATGGAAAGATATATTTCCCTTCCCATCCTTATTTGCCTTCCGGAGGGACTGCTCTCTCTGTGACTCCCTCATCCGCTCCACAGTCCCCACTAACCCAACCATCCCCAGCATCTTTCCCTGCAACTGCAGGAGATACTCCACCTGCCCCTACACCTTACCCCTCACCTCCATCCCAGGCCCCAAAAAAACCTTCCATATTAAATAGATGTTCACCTGCACATCTGCTAATGTGGTTTATTGTATCTGCTGTTCCAGATGTGGCTTCCTCTACATCGGGAAAACCAAGCAGAGGCTCAGTGACCGCTTTGTGGAACACCTACGCTCGGTTCATGACAAACACCTCCCAGTCGCGAACCACTTCAACTCCCCCTCCCACTCCCTGAACAACATGTCCATCCTGGGCCTCCTCCAATATCACAATGATGCCACCCGGAAACTGGAGATACAACACCTCGTATTCTGCCTGGGAACCCTGCAGCCCAACAGTCTCAATGTGGACTTTACCAGCTTCAAAATCTCCCCTCCCCCTACCTTATCCCAAGACCAGCCACCCCTCTCATCCCTGCCTCCTTGACGTGTCCATCTTCTCTACCACCTACCAGCCCCTCCCTGCTCACTGACCAACCCCTAACCAAACTCCCCACCTAGACTCATCTTTGCTAGTTTCATCCCCACGTCCTTCACCAGTCCGTCTTCTGTCCCACCTATCCGCTCCACTATCCACCTGCTATCACCGCCCCCCCACCCCTATTTATTTGAGCCTCCCTCCCCTCCCCCATTTCTGAAGAAACATCCCAAACCGAAACATCAGCTTTCCAGCTCCTCTGATGCTGCTTGGCCTGCTGTGTTCATCCAGCTCCACACCATGCCATTCCCAGAGTTGTCAAAAAGGCCAAAGATTTGAAAAGAAGTACACAAAATTCCTGAATTTATCAAATTTCCAGACCCAGGTTTATAGAGAGAAGGTTTATGTAATGAATAAGAATTATTATTCATTACAAGTAATAGATTATAGCTACAGTTAAACCATTATAAACTGTTGACATATGATAGTACAAATTAAAATGTTAATCGTCTGATTAACTCAACACACACAGGGCAGGAGAAAACTGTGAAAGTGGCTCAGCTACATGCGCGATCTTTATGCTGGTCAGAATCTTGCTTTTCAGATTTCTTTCTCTGAATGCTTCCACTGGTTTGCAAGAATCACAGGGAGGCTGGCCACTTATAAAAGGTTTCTGACTTATAGGTTAAGGGGCCACAGTTTATAACAACTACTGAAGGAAAAACAAAGTTTTTTTCAGATTTAAAATGGGTTTTGATGCAGATAGAACATAGAACATAGAAAAGTACAGCACAGTACTGGCCCTTCGGCCTACGATGTTGTGCCGAAAATAATCCTAACCCAAAAATAAAATAACCTAACCTACATTTCCCTCAATTCACTGCTGTCCATGTGCATGTAAATGTCACTAATGACTCCCCTCCACGACTACCACTGGTAAACTATTCCATGCGCTCACAACTCTCTGGGTGAAGAACCTCCCTCTGACGTCTCCTCTCTACCTTCCTCCCAACACCTTAAAACTATGACCCCTCGTGGCAGTCAATCCTGCCCTGGGGAAAAGTCTCTGGCTATTGACTCTATCCATGCCTCTCATGACCTTGTATGCCTCGATCAGGTCACCTCTCTTCCTCCTTCGCTCCAGAGAGAAAAGTCCGAGCTCAGTCAACCTCTCCTCGTAAGACAAGCCCTCCAGTCCAGGCAGCATCCTGGTAAACCTCCTTTGCACCCTCTCCAAAGCCTCCACATCTTTCCTATAATAGGGCGACCAGAACTGGACACAATATTCCAAGTGTGGTCTCACCAGGGTTTTGTAGAGCTGCAGCATAACCTCACGGCTCTTAAACTCGATCCCCCTGTTAATGAAAGCTAAAACACCATATGCTTTCTTAACAACCTTATCCACCGGGGTGGCAACTTTGAGGGAGGTATGCACTTGAACACCAAGATCCCGCTGTTCCTCCACACTGCCGAGAATCCTGCCTTTAATCCTATATTCAGCATTTAAGTTCAACCTTCCAAAATGCATCACTTCGCATTTATCCAGATTGAACTCCATCTGCCATTTCTCAGCCCAGCTCTGCATTCTGTCAATGTCTCGCTGAAGCCTGCAATAGCCCACGATACTATCAACGGCACCTCCAACCTTTGTGTCATCAGCAAACATACTAACCCACCCCTCAACCTCCTCATCGAAGTCATTTATAAAAGCTACAAAGAGCAGAGGCCCAAGAACAGAGCCCTGCGGGACACCACTCAGCACTGACCTCCAGGCAGAACACTTACCATCTACAACCACTCTCTGCCTCCTGTCAGCCAACCAATTCTGAATCCAGACAGCCAAATCACCCTGTATCCCATACCTCCTGACTTTATGAATGAGCCTGCCGTGGGGAACCTTATCAAATGCCTTGCTGAAGTCCATGTACACCACATCCACTGCTCGACCCTCGTCAACCTGTCTCGTGACTTGCTCAAAGAACTCAATAAGATTTGTAAGACATGACCTGCCCTCACAAACCCATGCTGCCTCCCTTTAATCACGCTATGCTTTTCCAAATAGTCATAAATCCTATCCCTCAGAATTCTTTCCAAAACCTTGCTGACCACAGACGTAAGACTGACTGGTCTGTAATTTCCAGGGATTTTCCTATTCCCTTTCTTGAAAAGAGGAACAACATTTGCCTCCCTCCAATCTTCCGGTATAACTCCCGTGGAGAGTGAGGAAGCAAAGATCTTCGCCAGCGGCTTAGCAACCTCCTTTCTCACTTCCCGGAGCAACCTAGGATAAATCTGGTCTGGCCCTGGAGACTTATTAATCTTAATGTTTGCCAAAACTTCCAGCACATCAACTTTCTCAAATCTTGATCTGTTCAAGCCTGTTTTCCTGCTCCTCAAAGTTCTCATTCACAACAAGGTCCCTTTCCTTCGTGAAAACCGAAGCAAAAAACTCATTTAGGGCTTCCCCTATCTGCTCAGACTCCACGCACAAGTTCCCTACGCTATCCCTGATCGGCCCTACCTTCTCCCTGATCATTCTCTTAACCTCACGTATGAGTAAAATGAGTAAAAGATAGCTTATACAGCTCCTGAGCTAGTGGAGATCACATCAATTCTCTCTACATTGTTTCCAGCCTTAAGCTGTTCAGTAACCTGAGAACCGATCACACAGTTGTTGGCACACAAAAGGCTTTTGTCATCGATAACTAGTCGCTAATTGATAGACCAACCAACTTCTTATTGCCTCTCTGTTGCATCTATACACAGCCCCTCAGCCTCACTTAAATGCCTTTCTACATAATACCTCCCTAAGTGTCAAGTTACTTGATTTTGCAAACATGCAGCAATCCTCTAAGCCACTATTTTTAAAACAGCAGTTCTTGTGATTTCAGCCCACAATCTAAAAATGCACAAAAACAAAAGCACAGTCTCTACAAAATGAATTGGGCAAAAGTGTACTGGGACATTGCTTATACAGAGTAAGTTGACAGGTAAAGCGCAGGAAATTTATGTCTCACTGTCGCAGGAAGTTTCTGTTAAAAAAATAGTTTTACTGATTTCATTTGAGTTAGTGCCTGAGACATGTAGCGAAAGGTTCTACAATTTAAAGAAGCACGCACGGCAAGCTTATATTGCACTCAAAAGGGTTAAGCAAAGTAATTTTGACAAATGTTTGCAGAAACCAAAGCCACATATAAGGATCTTACAGAGATTATTTACTGGAGGAATTTAAAAATTCACCACCTTCAGTGGTAAGAATCCATGCTGAGGACCAACAGGTTGCATAGCTAGGCAGGCAGCAGTGATGGCTGACAGTCATGAGCTAATCCATAAAACTAAACCTTCTTACTGTCTCCCCCAAAAACTTGAAGTGGTTTGAGGCAGCAGATTAAAAGAGAGGCAAGAGGTGAAAGTAAGAAATGGATAGCTGGGAATGCCCTAAGTTACTGAGGATGGACTTGCAAAAGCCTAAGTATTTCCAGTGTAACAAGATGGGACACATTCGTCCAGAATGTTGGAACTCAAATTCCATGGGACTTATTGGAGATTGTAAAAATGAGTCCGAAATAGGCACTCATGAGAAAAAAGAAATGATCAGATTGTAGCTTTGCTACAATTAAAAAACTGGAGGTAAACATTGCTGTGAGGCTATACAAATCATGTAGAATAAATGACAAATATGAAGGGCTTTGGTCTAAAGGGGAGATAACTCTTTTTCTTCAAAGGAAGCATCCAAGTCAAACCTATACTAAGAAATACTGGGGCTACTCAAAACTTGCTGGAGGATTTAATTTTCCCTCCAGAGAATTCAATGAAAACCAAAGTGTTGGTGAATGGGATGGGGACACAGTTTATCCTCATTTTATTGAGCAAAGTCCAAGTGAAATTGACTTGTTGCCAGGACTAGCGGGAGTTGGGGTTGTTAAAGAATTACCTGTGAATGGAGTTGACATACTTCTGGAAAATGATTTAGCTGGAGTGAGAGTTATAGATTCACCAATAATCACAGAAACTCCAGTTCAGGCTGAAGAGTTGGAACAGTTGCAGGTTCTGGGTAGTTTGCCATTATGTGCACAGTGACCAGAGCAACAGCTAAACAAACTCCATTGCGCTGGAGGTCAAAGTAATATCACAAGAAGAGGGTGGAGTAGCTGAAGCCTTCTCTAAGGAAATGGATAATTCAAAAGAGCATTTGGCATGTTTTCATTAATTGAGACTCAGGAGTTGAGTGAGATAGCACAGACAGCTCACACTGAAGCTGATGAGGTTAAAACTGTATCAGTGATAATGGGAACTGCAGATGCTGGAGAATCCAAGATAACAAAGTGTGGAGCTGGATGAACACAGCAGGCCAAGCAGCATCTCAGGAGCACAAAAGCTGACGTTTCAGGCCTAGACCCTTCATCAGAGAGCTCTCTGATAAAGGGTCTAGGCCCGAAACATCAGCTTTTGTGCTCCTGAGATGCTGCTTGGCCTGCCGTGTTCATCCAGCTCCACACTTTGTTATCTCACACTGAAGCTGAGTCTGAATCAGTTCCAGGGTGTTATTACATTAAAATCTTAAACTTTTGCAATGACTCTGGAAATAATGGCTTTAATTTCCCAATGAGGTGTAACAAAGCGGCACAGTGATTCAGTGGTTAACACTGCAGCCCCACAGCGCCAGGGACCCGGGTTCAATTCCAGCCTCGGGCTACTGTCTGTGTGGAGTTTGCACATTCTCCCCGTGTCTGCGTGGGTTTCCTCCGGGTGCTCCGGTTTCCTCCCACAGTCCAAAGATGTGCAGGCTAGGTGGATTGGCCCTGCTAAATTGCCCATAGTGTTCAGTGGTGTGTGGATTCTCAGGGAATGGGTCTGGGTGGGATGCTTCAAGGGGCGGTGTGGACTTGTTGAGCCAAAGGGCCTGTTTCCACACTGTAGGGAATCTAATCTAAAAAAGTGAATGCAATTCTAGTGAACTCAGTATTAACAAATATTCATTATATGCTATTGATTGTAAAAAATTTGAAGATCAAGAAAGCCCAAGAAGTTCTGAAAATTTAATCCCTTAATTTTGTCCATTACCCAATTAAATTATGAAGGAATTTGCAGCAGAAGTAAGTAGAAGTAGGAATTTAGTCCTTTAAGCCTTGTCTAACATTTAATAAAATCATGGCTGATCTGTTTGTGATCCAGTTTCCACATTTACATCTAGTCTCAATAACTTTTGATTCCCTCACCTAACAAGAATCTATTTACTTCTGCCTTAAAAATATTCAGACTCCACTTTTTGAAGCAGAGGGGTCCAAAACTTCCCAAGCCTCTGAAACAAAATATTTCTCTGTACCTTTGTCTTTAAGGAGAACAAATCCTTTTGAAACAGAGTTCCCAAAATCTGGATTCACTGACAAGACTAAAAGTCTTTTCCATATCCACTTTGTCTAGACCATTCGGGTTCTTACAAACTTCAATCAAATCATGCCTTGTTCTTGTAAACTCCGGTGAAAAACAAGTCCAGCCTGTCAAATCTTTCCAAATAAGATAACCCACTCATTCCTAATAACAATGCATTTAACCTGCTCTGAGCTATCTCCACTGTATTTACATTGTTATAATTCCAGAAGATGTTATTACTGGACAAATCAGATCTCAGACTGAAATATGCCTTAATAGATCATATTTTGTTTTGATTTGGTTTTAATGAGGTGATCTCTTTGAAGCATAAGCATTCAATGTTAAACATTTTGTTTTAGCGATAACAAATGTTTATTAACCAAAAAATGAACATAAAATACGACAAACCAAACTATTACAGTAAAGATTCAAAGACTTTTAAATACACAATAAAATATAATGCCATTACCCCCAAAAATGCCTTTACAAATTCCAAAGGAAAAATGTGACACCCCTTATACAGTTCCTAAAAGCACCCCTTGTACAGTACTCACATCAGAGAAAATGTTTTCTTAAACTTTCAACACGCTTAAGGTAATTTTAACTCCTAGACTGGAAATGCCGAGAGCTTCTTCCTCAAACAATCACACACCTAAACGTAAATGTGCTCAGTTTCAAGTAGCCTCTTCATGGTTTTATCCCAACACACCCCCCCCCACCCCCCAATTTGGGACTATTACCAATGCCTTACACTAAAGTAATCTAGTTTTTCTATATTCTTAAGTTCTCGAAGGTGCTGCTCTATACAACCATCTCCATCGAAGGACTTCACAGAACTCCCTAAGAACTAAGTAAAACTGCAAAGAAAGGTCTTTCCATTGAAGCTATGGATATTTGCTCTTAGCATAAATAAACTCATACTAGAAATTTCTAACAGAATTCAAAGCACCTTGCTAATCTGTGAAATATCCTAAAGTAAACGAGAACCCATTAAAGCTGTTAAAGGAGCTCTCACAAACTATTTTAAAGGAAATCACCAAGGCTACAAAAATACTTCCCATGTAATTATTAACTTTTGACACCTAGAAAACAAAAGCATCATAAACCCAAAATCCACAGTATTCAAGACCCATTATCGATGCTTTGTGTAACTGAAGTATAACACTTTCAACTTTACGTTCAGTTCTTCTTGCAACAGAGGATAGCATCCAATTACCATTCCCAATGACATGCTGCTGTACCTACATTTTACCATATAATGACACATGTATTAGATCACCTAGATCCTTCTGCACCTCAGTATTCCACGGTCATTCTTTGTTTAAGTGATACTCTTTCTTTTTACTCTTCTGGCCAAAGTGAATAATACTTTCCCATATTATACTTTATCTGCTAGATTTATGCCTATTCCAGCTGTCAAAACTGAACCCTGGCTGAGAACACCTTTTTAAAAGTCTATACTCCCAGCTAAACATACATGACATCCTTGCTGCAATGTGATGGATGGCCATGAATCATGTTTGATCAGAAACTCGTGCTGAGGTGCCAGGCACAGCAACGATAATATTGGGAGCATTGCTTACAGTGTGGTCTACGTACATTGAGGATACAAAGCATAGATTGAGTGACCACTTTGCAGAACCCCTATGTCCTAAATGTTAAAAAGACCCTGAGCTTCTAGTTGCCTGCCACTTCAACACTGCACTATGTTCCCTGGCCAACGCCCCTGTCTCAGGCTTGCTGCAACGCTCCAGTGAAGCTCAGCATAAGTTGGAAGAACAGAACCTCATTTTCCGCTTGGGAATTCCACAGCCTTCTTAACTCAATATCGAGTTCAACAATTTTAGGGCTTGAGGCACCTTCTCCCATGTCCTTACGCCAATGCCCAAACAAGCAGGCCTTGATATCAGAGATAATGGGAATTGCAGATGCTGGAATTAACAAAGTGTGAAGCTGGATGAACACAGCAGGCCAAGCAGCATCTTAGGGGCACAAAAGCCAACGTTTCGGTTCGAGGCCCAAAACGTCAGGCCTTGTTATCATGTGGCCTGCTATTACACACAGTCCATTTTAGTCTGCTAATTGTCTCATTCATTCTCCTAGACTGATCATTATCCACTCCTTTTGTTTGTCCAACTGTTCTTCTCTCTCTTTGGGCTGTATCTCTACCTATCGTTCACTCCTTAGACCCTCCTCCCACCCAATCTTCTGCACAAAGCCAACTTGTTCCTAACTACTGTCAGTTCTGCACAAGGGTCACTGGATCTGAAATGTTAACTCGATTTCTCTCCACAGATGATGCCAGACCTTCCTGAGATTTTTCCGCAATTTCTGTTTTTGACGCTGAGAATGATGCTGTTGTTATTGTTGTTGACAATGTCGAGACTTTTAACTCAGACCTGCATCCTGCTGAAATCTTTAGAATTGTCAGCCACCCAGGCTTGTGGATGTCAATGCATAAAAAAGACTTAGAAAGATCTTTGGTGTCCCAGGTATTCAACAGAAATACAGGAAGGCTGGGGAAGTGGAGTTAAGCCCAACATCAAATTGAATGAGGGAGCAGGTTCATGGGCTGAATGGTCTATTCCTGCTCTTATTTATTCTGTTTTAAAATCCAAATTGGAAAAGAACTCCCTTGTAATTGGCAACTATCTTTTTCTATCATTCCTGTAGATGTGACCTCATTGCTGGTCCCTTTCTACAACTGGGTTTCCTCAAATGCTCGTTTCCTCCCACAGTCTAAAGACTTGCAGGCTAGGTGGATTGGCCATGCTAAACTACCCACAGTGTCCAGGGATGTGTAGATTAGGTGGGTTATGGGGGAATGGGTCTAGGTGAAATGTTCTGAGTGGCGGTGTAGACTTGTTGGGCTGAAGGGCCTGTTTCCACGCTGTAAGGATTCTACAATCTGCTATGGTTCTATGATCTATGAACTTTGCTCAGAAGTTTGGCCTGTTCTTTAGGCCACCTGCAATAAGGTCTTCAAAGCTGATTTCTACATATATACTTTTTCTACAGTGACAAGATTCACCCACTCAATAGCTCTCAACTGACTACTGTTTCTTTTGATGAAATGCAAAATATCATTTATTTTAGTGTATTTCAGAGTACTGAGCTCCAAACAGCAACCCTTGTTAAACACTATATCATTAGGCACTACACAGAATGGTCATGTGTGGAATGAATTGCCAGAGGAAGTGATGGATATTTAAAAAAAAAATTCAATAAGTAGATGAGTAGGAAAGGTTTGGAGGGATGTGGGCCAAATGCAGGCAGGTGGGACTAGTTTAGTTGGGAACATGGTTGGCGTTGGCTGGTTGGATTGAAGTGTCTGTTTCCATGGTGTATGATTCTAGCAGTGTCTGCGTGTCTCTCTGCCCACTCACCAGTGGGAAAGTAGGAAAGTGGTCAGTTTTCAAGCTGCAACAAGGGAGGAAGGGGATTGCCAGTGGGAAAACAGTTTGGGAAACATTAATCAGTCACGTTGCTGCACCTATTAACCATACTGCCAACAGATGGTAGGGGCAGTGTCACAATATCGTCAACTCCCTGACTGTACATTCCTGGGATAGGTCTCTGGTCATTACAATATCTATCAGACAGGGCACTGAAATACTAGAGATAACAAGGTGTAGAGCTGGATGAACACAGCAGCCCAAACAGCATCACTGGAGCAGGAGAGCTGACGTTTCAGGCCTAGACCCTTCGTCACCTGAAACGTCAGTTTTCCTGCTCCTCTGATGCTGCTTGCCCTGCTGTGTTCATCCAGCTCTACACCTTGTTATCTCAGATTCTCCAGCCTCTGCAGTTCCTACTATCTCTGAAATATTAACTGCCTTTCTCCTTTCCCCACAGATGCTGCCAGGCCAACTGAGAATATCCGAGACAGTAGGAACTGCAGACGCTGGAGAATCTGAGATAACAAGGTGTAGAGCTGGATGAACACGGCAGGCCAAGCAGCATCATAGGACCTGCCGTGTTCATCCAGCTCTACACCCTGTTATCTCAGCTTAGGATAGCCAACTAGCTTCACTCCAGATTTCCTCACCATCATTTCTCATCCAGTTCTGTTGGTTCCTTAGGGGTGATCCTGTAGAGGTTTATAAAATCGTGAGGAGAATGGACAGACTGAATAGCCCAGGATTAGCGGAGTTCAAACTAGGGGGCATAGCTTCAAGGTGAGAGGGGAAAAATTTTAAAAAGGCAACCTTTTCACATAAGATGGTGGTAGAACTGCCAGAGGAAGTGGTGGAGGCTGATACAATTACAACATCTAAAAGGCATCTGGATGGGTTTACGAATGGGAAGAGTTGAAGGCGATAGGGACATCTCTCTCTCTCTGTTTACACACACACTGCTCAGGGCTGCAGCCTTTTCCAGTTCTCTCTAAGTGGGAGGAGTGTTGAAACTTCCCTGTGTGTCGTGTTGAGGGCAAGGTTCTTGATTTTATTAACACGGGAATGCCTGCTGGGGCCCAATTGTAAACTTTATCGCTGCCGGCTGGGGTCCAGTGACCACACAGTGATTGACCCCCCCCCCACCAGGACCTGTTGGAACCAATCGACTCGTCCGCTTACCCGGTCAAAGCTACAGAAAAGCACAGAATTAAGTCTAATACCTAGGACTATCCAACATTCTCATTTCAATCCGGACAAAGGAAGTTTACTTCTTGTTTCAGTGTGCAATAATTAGACTGCTGTCCCAGCTTGGTTACTGTCTTCTTACGTGTTCCGAGGCAGATGCGACCAGTCTGACCTGTTCTGAGCTCTAGTCAGTGCCGTTCCCTAAGGAAGTGACCCTCCCTTGGCTCCAGATCCGGCGCTTTCGTTTTCGTTTCCCGGAAGAATTCCGCAGCGGGCGATGTGAGCGGAGCGGCCCGAGCCGGGGCTGGGCTGGGAGAGTCACGGAGCCCCGGGAGCAGGCTCCTGTTTGCTGCCCACGCACCATGACAGACTGTGAGCGCCGTGCCAGGCTCAAGGTAAGCGGCTTACTCGAGCCCCGGGACACAGCTCTCTCTCTCTCTCTCCCTCCCCAAATCGAAAAGGTGCAGGCGCTGGGGATGGGGAATCAAACCGGGAGAGAGCTGCAGGTAGTCAGAGAGCAGGTGGGAGACTGAGACACACACACACACACCTGGGAAAAGTTACTGAACTTCTCCTACATGCCCTGGGCCAACACCCATTACCTCCCACCCACCCCTGCCTTTACCCCCAGGAACCCCTCCTATTAACCCCAAACCCATCCTTATCTCTGACATCTTCCCATGACTAACTGTGCGCCTCAGTTTTCCCCAAACCTTCCACCTCCTGCATTCTTCCCCCTGTATTCCATCCCCTCGGTATTCCTACCTCCCCCAATTCCATCTTGCCCCATACCCCTCCCTATGCTTACTGCCCTCTTGACTGAACGCCACATGAAACTGGCCGAAATGCAGCAATAAATGAGACCAAGACTGAGGCTAGGAACTTCTGTCTCACTGCAGGTGTAATGTGTAATTTTTTTAGTTGTTTTGGTCATGTTCTGTCCTTTTTTTTTGAAAGGAACAATTGTGGAAGGCGGCATTGTCCCTGGTATCTGCCTAACAGACAGGGGCTGAGGGGTGGTGGTGAGTAAAAGGTGCAGTGCCAGTGAGGAACTCGACACTTCCCACCTGCCTGAGAGCTGCAGCAGCAGGGTCAAACCGAGAGCAGCCTCTGAGCAGCAACGTCCAGACCCTGATCCAAATCCGACCTAGTTCATTCCTTAGCCTCAGTCACTCCCCCTCTGACACTGATCAGTACCAAAATAGCCTGTGGGCGTGGAACTGAATATGACTGCCGTCGAGACATTAACCGCCTCAACCTCTCCACCCCTCTCACCCACTCCAACCTCTCCCCTGCAGAACGGGCAGCCCTCCGCTCCAACCCCAACCTCACCATCAAACCCGCAGACAAGGGTGGCGCAGTGGTAGTATGGCGCACTGACCTCTACATCGCCGAGGCCAGACGCCAACTCTCCGACACCTCCTCCTACCGCCCCCTCGATCATGACCCCACCCCTGAGCACCAAACCATCATCTCCAACACCATTCATGACCTCATCACCTCAGGGGACCTCCCACCCACAGCCTCCAACCTCATTGTTCCCCAACCCCGCACGGCCCGTTTCTATCTCCTTCCCAAAATCCACAAACCTGCCTGCCCTGGTCGACCCATCGTCTCAGCCTGCTCCTGCCCCACCGAACTCATCTCCACCTATCTGGACTCTATTTTCTCCCCTTTGGTCCAGGAACTCCCTACCAACGTCCGTGACACCACCCACGCCCTCCACCTCCTCCAGGACTTCCAATTCCCTGGCCCCCAACACCTCATTTTCACCATGGACGTCCAGTCCCCATACACCTGTATTCCGCATGCAGATGGCCTCAAGGCCCTCCGCTTCTTCCTGTCCCGCAGGCCCGACCAGTCCCCCTCCACCGACACCCTCATCCGCCTAGCCGAACTTGTCCTCACCCTCAACAACTTCTCTTTCGATTCCTCCCACTTCCTACAGACTAAGGGGGTGGCCATGGGCACCCGCATGGGCCCCAGCTATGCCTGCCTCTTTGTAGGTTACGTGGAACAGTCCCTCTTCTGCACCTACACAGGCCCCAAAACCCACCTCTTCCTCCATTACATTGATGACTGTATCGGCGCCGCCTCTTGCTCCCCAGAGGAGCTCGAACAGTTCATTCACTTCACCAACACCTTCCACCCCAACCTTCAGTTCACCTGGGCCATCTCCAGCACATCCCTCACCTTCCTGGACCTCTCGGTCTCCACCTCAGGCAACCAGCTTGTAACTGATGTCCATTTCAAGCCTACCGACTCCTACAGTTACCTAGAATACACCTCCTCCCACCCACCCTCCTGCAAAAATTCCATCCCCTATTCCCAATTCCTCTGCCTCCGCCGCATCTGCTCCCATGATGAGGCATTCCACTCCCGCACATTCCAGACATCCAAGTTCTTCAAGGAATGCAACTTTCCCCCCACAGTGGTCGAGAACGCCCTTGACCGCATTTCCCGCAACACATCCCTCACACCCCGCCCCTGCCACAACCGCCCAAAGAGGATCCCCCTCGTTCTCACACACGACCCCACCAACCTCCAGATACAACGCATCATCCTCCAACACTTCCGCCATCTACAATCTGACCCCAGCACCCAAGACATTTTTCCATCCCCACCCTTGTCTGCTTTCCGGAGAGACCACTCTCTCCGTGACTCCCTTGTTTGCTCCACACTGCCCTCCAACCCCACCACACCCGGCACCTTCCCCTGCAAGATCGGCTAGGCGGATGAGGGTGTTGGTGGAGGGGGACTGGTCGGGCCTGCGGATATGTTACACTTGCCCCCACACCTCCTAGCTCACTCTATCCCAGGCCCCAAGATGACTTTCCATATTAAGCAGAGGTTCACCTGCACATCTGCCAGTGTGGTATACTGTATCCATTGTACCCGGTGTGGCTTCCTCTACATTGGGGAAACCAAGCGGAGGCTTGGGGACCGCTTTGCAGAACACCTCCGCTCGGTTCACAATAAACAACTGCACCTCCCAGTCGCAAACCATTTCCACTACCCCTCCCATTCTTTAGATGACATTTCCATCATGGGCCTTCTGCAGTGCCACAATGATGCCACCCGAAGGTTGCAGGAACAGCAACTCATATTCCGCCTGGGAACCCTGCAGCCCAATGGTATCAATGTGGACTTCACCAGCTTCAAAATCTCCCCTTTCCCCCACCGCATCCCAAAACCAGCCCAGTTCGTCCCCTCCCCCCCCACTGCGCCACACAACCAGCCCAGCTCTTCCCCTCCACCCACTGCATCCCAAAACCAGTCCAACCTGTCTCTGCCTCCCTAACCTGTTCTTCCTCTCACCCATCCCTTCCTCCCAACCCAAGCGCACCTCCATCTCCTACCTACTAACCTCATCCCACCTCCTTGACCTGTCCGTCTTCCCTGGACTGAGCTATCCCCTCCCCACCTCCTCACCTATACTCTCCTCTCCAGCCACAGTAGTCCCATTAATATATGCCAGCAGAAAGTTTCATTGTATTCCAGACTTACTGTATCAACCATTGAAGATGCTGTGTATCAAGCCTTGGTGAATTTCTGCAGTACGTCTTGTCGAAGCTACATCAGGCTGCGATTGAACTTTGTGGTGGATTGGATTTTTGTGGATGTTGAGACTACCAATTGAGCTGTTTTGTTCTGAATAGTATCAAGCTTTAACGTGAGACCCACTCATCCAAGTGCTGAAAAATGGGATTGGGATAGTTAGGTGATTGTTTTGGACTGACATGGCAATGTAGACACTAAAGATGAGGAATAGGTAGAGAGAGACGGAGGGAGTTAAATCAGAATGGAGTTGGAAGGCCAATAGAGCACTCTACCCTCTGCAGTACCCATCTTTCAGTATTGACTAATTTGATTCAGTCCATGTGGTAACAGCAAGCAGCTGAAACTATTGGATACTGCAAAGTCTCTGGACCCTGACAACATTCCGGCAATAGTACGGAAGACTTGTGCTCTAGAACTTGTTGCTCCCTTAGCCAAGCTGTTCCAGTACAGTTACAACAATGGCATCTACCCAGAATAACCTGCTCAGCGATGCCCACTCAGCTCCTGACCGCATTCACTTTGGCTTTAAACATGTCAAAAACGCTAAATACCAGAGGTGAAGTGAGAGTGACAGTCCTTGACATCAAGGCTGCATCAGATGGAACGTGGCACCAAATAACCCTAGAGCCAAGGGGAATCGGGGAACAAACTCTCCGCTGGCTGGAGCCGTACCTGTCACAGAGGAAGATGGTTGTGGTTGTTGGAGGTCAGTCCCAAGTCCTCAGCCCAACCATCTTCAACTGCTTCTGTACAGCCACAACATGACCTTACAACTCCTGTAGTCAATGCACTGACCAAGAAAGGCAAGCATACCAAATGCCGCCTTCATTATCCGATCTGCCTGTGACTCCATTTTCAAGGAACTACGAGCCTGCACCCCAAGATGTCTTCGTTCAGCAGCACTCATCAAGATCTTACCATTAAATGTAGAAGTGCTGCCCTGATTTGCCTTTCCAAAATCCAGCTCCTCACATTTATCTAAATTAAACTCTGCCACTCCTTGGACCATTGGCCTATCTGATAGTGGTCTGGTTGTACTTTGAAGTGACCTTCTTCACTGTCCACTACACCTCCAATTTTTGTGTCACCTGAAAACTCACTAACTACACCTCCTACATTCACATCCAGATCATTTATATAAATGACAATTACCTTCTCTCCATCTTAATTCTATTAGTTTTAAAATAGTGATGGAAAAGGATAGATCGGATCGAAAAATTAAAGTTCTATGTTGGAGGAAGCTGAATTTTAATGGCATTAGGCAAGATCTTTCACAAGTTGACAGGGAGGGGAGGTGCAGATGTTTGCAGGTACAGGGATAGCTGGAAAATGGGATGCTTTCAAAAATTAGGTAACGAGAGCTCAGAGACAGTACGTTCCTGTTAAGGTGGGGGGAAATGCTGGTAGGTGTAGGGAATGCTGGATGATTAGAGAGATTATGGTTTTGGTCAAGAAAAAGATGGAAGCATATGTCCGGTATAGACACCAGAGATCGAGTGAATCCCTAGAAGTGTATAAAGACAGTAGGAATATAATTAAGAATGAAATCAGGAGGGTTAAAAGGAGACATGAAATAACTTTTTGACAAATAGGGTTAGGGAAAACCCAAAAAGAGATTCTACAAATATGTTAAGGATGACTAAGGAGACAATTGAGCCCCTTAAGTATAAGCAGGGCCACCTAAATGTGAACCGTAGGAGATAGCGGATATACTAAATATTTTACATTGTTTGTTACTGTGGAGAAGGATATGGAAGACAGAACATGGGGAAACAAATAGTTACATCTTGAAAAATCTCCACATCACAGAGGAGGTGGTGCTGGACATCTTAAAACGCATAAAGGTGATAAATCCCCGGGACCCGATCAGGCGTACCCTCGAACTCTGTGGGAACATAGGGAAGTGATTGCTGGGCCCCGCGCTGAGATGTTTGTATCACTGACAGCCGCAGGTGAGGTGCGAGAAGACTAGAGGTTGGCTAACGTGGTATCACTATTTAAGAAAGGTGCTAAGGAAAAGCCAGGGAACTATAGACCATTGGCCCTGATGTCAGTGGTAGGCAGATTGTTGGAGGGAATCCTGAGGGACAGGATTTACATGCATTTGGAAAGGCAAGGACTGATTAGGGATAGTCAACATGGCTTTGTGTGTGGGAAATTACGTCTCACTAACTTGATTGAGTTTTTTGAAGAAGTAACGAAGCGGACTGATGAGAACAGAGTGGTGGATGTGATCTATATGGACTTCAGTAAGGCATTCAACAAGGTTCCTCATGGTAGACTGGTTAGCAAGGTTAGATCACGTGGAATACAGAGAGAACTAACCATTTGGATATAGAACTGGCTTGAAGGTAGAAGACAGAGGGTTGCTTTTCAGACTGGAGGCCTGTGACCAGCGATGTGCCACAAGGATCGGTGCTGGGTCCACTGCTTTTTGTCATTTGTATAAATGATCTGGATGTGAATGTAGGAGGTGTGGTTAGTAAGTTTTCAGGTGACACAAAAATTGGAGGTGTAGTGGACAGTGAAGAAGGTTACCTCAGAGTACGACCAGATCGTGTTCAGATGGGCCAATGGTCCAAGGAGTGGCAGACAGAGTTTAATTTAGATAAATGTGAGGAGCTGGATTTTGGAAAGGCAAATCAGGGCAGCACTTCTACATTTAATGGTAAGATCTTGATGAGTGTTGCTGAACGAAGACACCTTGGGGTGCAGGCTCATAGTTCCTTGAAAATGGAGTCACAGATAGATCGGATAATGAAGGCAGCATTTGGTATGCTTGCCTTTCTTGGTCAGTGCATTGACTACAGGAGTTGTAAGGTCATGTTGTGGCTGTGCAGGACAGTGGTGAGGCAACTTTTGGAGTATTGTGTCCACTTCTGGTCATCCTCCTACAGGAAGGATGCTGTGAAACTTGAAAGGGTTCAGGAAAGATTTACAAGGATGTTGCTGGGGTTGGAGGGTTTGAGCGACAGGGAGAGGCTGAATAGGGTGGGGCTATTTTCCCTGCAGCATCTGAGGCTGAGTTACCTTAGACGTTTATAAAATCATGAGGGGCATGGATAGGATAAATAGGCAAGGTATTTTCCCCAGGGTGGGGGAATCCAAAACTAGAGGGTGTAGGTTTAAGGTGAGAGGGTTAAAGATTTAAAAGGGACCTGAGGGGCAACGCTTTCAGGTGGAGGGTGGTGCATGTATGGAATGAGCTGCCAGTGGAAGTGGTGGAGGCTGGTACAATTACAACATTTAAAAGGCATCTGGATGGGTACATGAATAGGAAGGGTTTAGAGGGATATGGGTGAAATGCTGGCAAATAGGACTAGATTAATTCAGGATATCTGGTTGGCATGGATGAGTTGGGCAGAAGGGTCTATTGCCATGCTGTACACCTTGATGCCTCTCTTAGGCCAGAAGTGGGGATGTGTGCCGATGATCACACAATGTTCGGGACCGTTCATGATTCCTCTGATACTAAAGCAGCCCATTGTCAAATTCTTGTTGTATTCGAACATGTCCAGGCTTGGGCTGACAAGTGACAAGTAACAAAAACAAAAGTTGATAGAAATGCTCAGCAGGTCTGGCAGCATCTGTGAAGAAAAAAGTCAGAGTTAACGCATTAGGTCTGGTGACCCTTCCTCAGAACCTGCAAGTATGTTCATGCCAGTGCAGATGCCAGACAATGACCATCTCTATTTCACATTCAATGGTGTTATCATCACTGAAAACCCCATTATCAACAGCCTGGGCTTTACCGTTAACCAGGAATTGAACTGGACCAGCCATAAAAGTACAACGAGAAGAGAAGGCCAGAGGCTAGGAATTCATGGAATCATAGAAACTTTGAAAGTAGGAGCAGAAGTAGGCTATTCAGCCCATCAGCTAGCTCTACATTCAACCTGATCATGTCTAATCTATCTCAATGCCATACTATCACTCTCCCCATGCTCCTTAACATCATTAGCCTCAAGAAATTTATATTTCTTCACCAAATCTACCTGATGACATGGCCTCTGCCACCTTGAGTGAGAGAGAATTTGCCAGGTCCCCAGCCCTCTGGGTGAAGAACTCCCACCTCACCTCAGTCCAGAAAGGCCAAACTCATACCCTGAGCTGGTGACCCCTCGCCCTAAACCCCCTGCCCGGTAACATCATTCCCACACCCTGTCGAAACTCTATACCTTTCAAAAGAGATCCCTCTCATTCTTCTACAGTGGAGCGAATACAGGCCCGGTCCACACATTCTACCCTCTACCCTCATACAACAAACCTGCCATCCCAGGAATGTGTTTAGCGAACCTTTGTTGTACTCCTATCTGTGGTAAGTATTCTTTTTAGGTAAGGATTTTGAAATTGCACATAATCCTCCAAGTGTGGTCTTGCTAAGGCCCTGTACAGTTGTAGTATGGCTTCCTTGCTTCTGAATTCAAACCCTCGCTGCGAAAGGCAACGTACCATTTGCCTTTTTAACTGCTTGCTGCACCCACATGCTGACTTTCAGTGTCTGGTGTACAAGGATACCCAGGTCCCTTTGCACATCGACAAATCCCGATTTTACAACCATTTAAATGATACTGTACTGCCTGTTTTTCCCACTGAAGTGGACGACTTCACTTGTATCCAAAATATTCTGCATCTGCCGTGTATTTGTCCAGCCAACATTTCTCACTCACCCTGAAGTCTGTTATTTTCCCCCTCACTGCTCACAATTTGTATCATCAGTAAATTTGGAAACGTGATATTTGACTTCCACGTTCAAATTGTTGCTACATATTGTTAACAGCTGGGGTCCAAGCTCTGATTCCTGCACTATCCCATTTGTCGCCACCTTCCACTCTGAAAGTGACCCATTTATGCCTACTTTACTTGCTGCCTGATAACCAATACTCAGTCCATGCTGGTATATTACCATGAATCTTATGTGCTTTAATTTACACATTAACTCTTACTTGGGAGTTTGTCAAAGCTTTCTGAAAATGAAAATACACCACAATCACTGATTCTCCCTTACCTATCCTTCTAGCTACACCCTCAAAAATCTCCAATAGGTTTGTGAAACATAATTTTCTTTTCATGTGTAATCCCATTGGTATATTTTAAGTGTCTTGTTATCACTTCCTTTATAATAGACTCCAGTATTTTCTCTATGACTGATGTAAAACCAACCAGTCTGTAATTCCCTGTTTTCTCCATGCCTTTTTTTTATACTTTTTGTCACCCTCCAATCTGCAGAGACTGTTGCAGAATCTGCTATATTTCAGAAGATGATAACCAATACACCCACAATTCCCATTGCTATCTCTTTTAGTTTTCTGGTATGCAGATTATCAGGCCTTGGGCATTTATTTGCTTCCGCTCCTATTCATTTCTCCAACACTATCTTTCACTAATAATTCTGCACTGATTTAACTCACCTCCTTACTCTCCAAAGCCTATCTGTTATCCGCAAGTCACCAGTCAAGAGTGTAATGGAATACTCCCCACTTGCCTGGATGGGTGCAGCTCCAACAACACTCAAGAAACTCGACACCATCCAGAACAAATCATCCCACTTGTTTGGCATCACATCCACAAACAGCACCTTGCAAACCCGTGACCACTTCCATCTGGAATAACAAGGGCAGCAGATACATGAGAACACCACCACCTGCAAATTCCCCTCCAAGCTACTCACCTTCCTGACTTGGAAATATATTCCCATTCCTTCACTGTCACCGGGTCAAAATCTAGGAACCCACTCCCTAAGGGCATCGGGGTCAACCTACAGCATGTGGACTGCAGCAGTTTAAGAAGGCAGTTCACCACCACCTTCTCAAGGGGGGAACTAGGGATGGGCAATAAATTCTGGGCCCAGCCAGCAACACTTGCGTCCCATTAAGGCACAGAAATTCACCACGATCTTTAACTCTGTTATTGGGATGTAGACACTGTGGTGTTTATTGACCCTCGGGGACGGTTTACTCCTCCATTCACAGAATCCCTCATGTCACTGAGGGACAGATTTCTTTCCTTAGGGGAACATTAATGAACCAGAAGAACTTTTTAAACTGAATTTAAATTCGCTTATAGCCATGGTGAAGTTTGAGTTCTTGGCTCTGAATTACTGGTCTATTATCACAAGCAGCGTTCTTGGCTCCTGTATTGCAGCTTGTGAAGTGTTTGGGGAGGTATATTGCAAATTGGCTGGTTTTTATACCATGAGACTATGGGCTGGTGGACCCCTTGTCTCTGGGGCCTTGGCATCGATGCTGAGACCTTGTGACTGGCTGTGCTGAGATGTCTTGCTGTGCGCCACACCAAGGGGAGCCATTTTCCTGGAGGCCCACTTCCTAATTGGCTGGGTGCACGCTCACCTTCCAGTTAAAGGCAGCAATGTGCTGTCGAGCCCAACCAGCACTGGGGTTTGCTGAAGCTCCAAGGAGACGGTGGGGCGCTCTCAGTTCGGAATGACACCTTCCAGAACATGGAGCTGCAGGTTTAAGGGAAAGGATTGAGGTGGCTTGGTGGAGGAAGGCTATGCCCTGGAGTGCTGTCAGCCATCATTGTGGCCTTCTGTGTCTGTAAGCCCCTCTTTGTGGCATGGGGCTCCCCATCACTTGCTATTATTATTAGAATACTAATAGACATCCTAACCAACTCCCACCCATCCCATAGAACAGTCTGATTAGAGGAAGCCCTGATCATTTGACTGACTGGCGCTAGATAGAGTATTGTCTGGTGGCACTTGTGACTTCTTTCCTTGTGGGTTGTTGATCTGGACTAACTGTTAACCATACGGCATTCTGCAGTAGGCACTGGCAAGTTGCACTTGGCTATACTGAGCTGTAGAAACTTCCCTCACGTGTGGATTTGTGTTTCCCCAGGAAGAGCATGTTTGTGAAGTGGCAACCTGTAGCCCCATGCCAAGGTCAGTCTCTCCGCCAGTGGAGCTCAGAGCAGTTACCAGTGCCCACAGTCACTCTCAGAATGACCTCAGCCGCTTGCCCAGGACATTGAGTGAGTATCGAATGCCAGATCTTTGCAGATCCCATCTGTTGCCGGGTGTGTTTGGGTCATTCCGACTGCTGGGGACACTACTATGGAACCCAGGTTGCAAACATTTAGCTCCAGTTTCCAGTTGTACCTGGGTCCCAGTCTGAAAAATAACCAAAAGGCAATTTCTACAGGACGCTTCCTGTTTTTAAAAAAAATCTTCCTGACATCTACCGTATATGTTGTATTTATGCAAATATGTACCCCATGTGTTGTAACGTGTGCAGATGTGTATTCCTTACAAGTTCTTTGCGTGTTGTAATGTTTGTACATACATGTGTTCTATGCATGTTGTAATGTGTGTGCAGACGTATACTCTTCAAGTGTGCAGATGTGCACTCTTCACATGTTATGATCTGCACACAGGCAGTATTTCCCTGTGTGATGAATGTGAATGCAGGCGTGTACGCCAGTGTGTTGTCATGTGTATATTGGAATGTGGCTGGTGATGGTGTTGACAGAAGCCTCAGCTGTTCAGAATTCTCTACACACTTGCAGATATCCCGGCAGTGCTGTAAGATAAATGGCAGGCTGGTTGAGAGCATGTCATGAATTTCTGTTGGGTGACTTTGATGGGAGAGGCTCCCTGCTCGTGAGTATAAGGTTGTTTTATTACTCCAGTGTTTGCTGGGACTGAGCTGCTGATTATGATCTACGTGGCACAGGAACAGTTATTGGGAATGTACTGCAATCATTGTGGTTGTACTTCCAGCTTCAAAATTGATAATGCAGTTTCCATGCTGTTTCCCGCTCGTATCGGTATCTGAAGATGTTTCCTGTCTCACAGCCTTTAGGCACCTTGCAATGTTTCAAATGTTGCTCAGTCTCAAATGTGGATGAACTCAGTTTGATCTTGTAGGAGCTGGAATATTTGTGTATCTGAAGCTCTGCAATCCTTTATACATCTCTCTCTTATCTCTATGTTACCTTCCAAGAAGTGAACTCATTAGATCTGTTGTCCCTGACTCTTTATTTTTCTTATGGCAGGACAGTTGGGCACTACATTTGGCACCAACATCCTTCAGTAGGGTTGAGGCCAGGCTACCTTCTCTGTGCCAACTTGTCACCCCTTTTGGACTGGGCCAGTGGAGAGACAAAGTTTATTCTTCAGATCAACGGCTGGCCTCGGAGCTGAGGTGTTAACTCTGTTTTTCTTCCCACAGATGTTCCCTGACATGCCAAGTATTTGCAGCATTTTCTGTTGCGTTTTCAAATTTCCGGCATTCACGGTATTTTGGTTTTGCTCTTTTTATACAACCCCAGGAATCACTTTGTATTCAGTGATCTCTTCCCCACTGCTTTCACTTTCCCCCCCAGTGTATTAAACCAAACCCTGGCCTGTTGCCTTCCATCAGCTCCTGCAGTACTTTACTTTGAATTCTTCCATCCTTCCTCATCTGTATTCTTGGCCAGTTCAGGATATATCTTCCTTTTAGTATTTGTTTCCATCAGAACTCCTGCAATGAGGTACCTGTTCAGTTTGTTCGTGGGATGGATGTGTCACTGATCAAGTCAACAGTTATTGGCTGTCACGAGTTGCTTTTGAGGAAGCGAGGTAAGCTGTCTTTTGAACCGCTGCAGCCCATGTATTGTAGATGGGACTCAGGGTAGTGTCCTAGGCCCAACCATCTTCAGCTGCTTCATCAATGACCTTCCCTCCTTCATAAGGTCAGAATTGGAGATGTTCACCGATGATTGCATAATGCTCAGCACCGTTCATGACTCCTCCAGATACTGAAGCAGCCCATGCTCACACGCAACAAGGTCTGGACAATATCCAGGCTTGGACTGACATGTGGCAATTTACATTCATGCCACACAAACGCCAGGCTGTGACCATCTCCAGTAAGAGACAATCTGTCCCTTGACATTCAATGGTGTTACCATCTCTGAATCCCCCACTATCAACATCCTGGGGGTTACCATTGCCCAGCAACTCAGCTGGACTCCCCACACAAACACAGCGGCTACAAGAGCAGGCCAGAAGCTGGGAATACTGCATCGAGTAACTCACCTCCTGTCTCCTAAAAGCCTGTCCACCATCTACAATGCACAAGTCAGGAGTGTGGTGGAATACTCCCCACTTGCCTGGATGGGTGCAGCCCCAACAATACTCTAGAAGCTTGACACCATCCAGGACAAAGCAGCCCAGTTGATTGGCAATACATCTACAAGCCTCCACTCCTCCTCCCACCGTAGCAACAGTGTGTACTATCTACAAAATGCACTGCAGAAACTCACCAAAGATCCTCAGACAGCATCTTCCAAACCCACGACCACTTCCATCTAGAAGGATAAGGGCAGCAGACATATGGGCAGTACCACCACCTTCAAATTCCCCTCCAAGTCACTCACTATCCTGACTTGGAAATATATCGCCGTTCCTTCACTGTCACTAGGTCAGCATCTTGGAATTCCCTCCCTAATAGCATTGTGGGTCAACCGACAGCAGGAGGACTGCAGCGGTTCAAGAAGGCAGCTCTCACCACCTTCTCAAGGCTGACTAGGGATGGGCAATTAATGCTGCCCAGTCGGCAATGCCTACATCCCACAAAAAATGAATAGAAAAAAAGATGATGACGGTGCATATAGTGTTGAGGAGGCGGGTAGGCTGCAGAAGGACTTGGACAGGCTAGGAGAGTGGAAAAGAAATGGCAGATGGAATATAATTGAATGGCAAAGTGCAATGGTTATATTGTTTCTTGTTGGAGATGGTCATTGCGTGGCACTGAAGTGGGTAAGAGACTGTCACAATGCACACATCCGTCTAAGGCTGACCGTAGTAGCCTTGCTGCGAATTCATGGAATTGCTTCAGTACTTGGAGCCGTAGGTGGCAATGAATGTTATGCAATCATCAGTGAACATCCCCAGTCCTGATTTTATTGTTGAGGGAGGGAAAATGAAGCACTTGAAGATGGTTGGGCCGAGGACACCATCCTGAGGTACTCCTGTTGTGTTGGCCTCGGACTGAGATAATTAGCCATCAGCCTCCACAGACATTGTCCTTTTGTGCTAAGTATGTTTGCAGAGGTTCTCATTGCCTTAAGTCTTGTAAGATTTCCTCAGTGTCAGGTTCAGCTAAATGCTGACTTAATGTCAAGGAAAGTCACTCTTGCCTCATCTCCCATTCCTGCCAATTTCCTTTTTGTTTGCCTCTTAATTCATTTATTTGTAGAATAATTTACTGTTCCTTTTTTAATATTCCACAGTGCATTCCTTATTCTTCTCTGAGCCCTTTTTCCCTTACTTTCTTGTAATTTCTCTGACTAATACCAATGGTACACACATCCTACTTTTTGACAAGTTTCTCATGTCTGTTCATCCACGTAACCTTCAAATTTGAAACCATCCCCCTTTTCGTGGCATCTATTCGCTCTACGTGTTTTCTGTTCACTGAGGATAGCCTAATCCTGTACATGTAATGCTGTCCTTTACAGGGCAGTTTGGATCATGGAAGTAATACACTTCATTGCTGCAAAATTTCTCAAATTTGGTACTAACTTGTCCCAAGTTATACAATGTCTTTATATTCCTGTTAAAAGGATGTACAGTGCTGTTTAACACTGAAGCTTGGAATAGGTTCAAGCAGGAAGTTTGGACTTTTTTTTTTATCAGTTTAATAGAATCAAACTTCACCTGGCTTGGACTAAGGACTTAGTACATACATAGTTAGCCTTTAAACACTAGGCCATTGGCACCAGCACTCGGAGATACTGGCTCTGAGTCACAAAGGGACACTTGTGTACATCTGGCTACTGGCTGTTGCATGGATGTGGTGCTGGCCCATATATGGGTACTGGGCTCAGATACAGACGTAAGTACTGTCTCAGAAGTGGGCACTGACACACAAACAACACTGCTCCACGTGTCACTGGCGAGAGCACTAGTTCATGCAGGAACACTGACACTGGCCTCCAAGAAGCCCAGGTCTCTGCTCATGTGAGGACGGTAGAGCAGCTCACATTAAACCATTTTGGATAGATAGCAGAGCTTCAGTGTTTAAAAACTGTCTTGACCACACAGTATGCCCCACTTGCACCTTCTCCCATTGACCCACAGTGACTACATTTTAAAACAGCTTCACTCACTGGGTGATTAATAGAATTGTACAGCATAGAAATGGACCCTTCTGCCCAACTCATCCAGACTCAACCAGACATCCCAGTCTGACCTAGTCCCATTTGCCGGTGTTGGCTCGTGTCCTTCTAAACCCTTCCTATTCATGCATCCATCCAGATGCCTTTTAAATGTTGTAACTGTACCAGCCTCCACCACTTCCTGTTGCAGCTAATTCCATACACACACCACCCTCTGTGTGGAAAGGATGCCCCTCCGGTCCCTTTTAAATCTTTCCCCTCTCATCTTAAACTTATGCCCTCACCCTACCCTAGGGCGGCACAGTGGCTCAGTGGTTAGCACTGCAGCCTCACAGAGCCAGGGACCCGGGTTCGATTCCACCCTCGGGTGACTGTGCAAACTCCACACAGACATTCTCCCCGTGTCTGCGTGGGTTACCTCCGGGTGCTCCGGTTTCCTTCCACAGTCCAAAGATGTGCAGGCTCGGTGGATTGGCCATGCTAAATTGCCCGTAGTGTTAGTGGGTTATGGGGGATGGGTCTGGGTGGGATGCTCGAAGGGGCAGTGTGGACTTGTTGGGCTGAAGGGCCTGTTTCCACACTGTAGGGAATCTAATCTGATCTAGGAAAATGACTTTGGCTATTTACCCTATGCATGCCCCTCACGATTTTAGAAATCTCTGAGGTCGCCCTTCAGCCTCCGATCCAGGGAAAATAGCCACAGCCTATTTAGCATCTTGTTTGACCTCGAATGCTCCAGTCCCAGCAACATCCTTTAAATCTTTTCTGAACTTTTTCAAGTTTAACAACACCCTTCCTGTAGAAGGATGACCAGAATTGTGTATCGTATTCTAAAAGTGGTCTCACCAGTGTCCGGTACAGCTGCAATATGACATCCCGACTCCCATACTAACTACTGACCAATGAAGGCGAGTGTGCCAAATGCCGCCTTTACCACTCTGTCCAGCTGCGACTCCACTTTCAAGGAACTCTGCACCTGAACTCCTGGGTCTCCTTGATAATAAAGTGTGAAGCTGGATGAACACAGCAGGCCAAGCAGCATCTTAGGAGCACGAAAGCTGACATTTCGGGCCTAGACCCTTGCTTTCCTGCTCCTCTGCTGCTTGGCCTGCTGTGTTCATCCAGCTCCACACCTTGTTATCTCGGATTCTCCAGCATCTGCAGTTCCTACTATCTCTCCTGAGGCTCTCTTTTTCAGCAACCCTCCTCACGTCTCTAACATTAACTGTGTAAATCCTGCCTGGTTTGCCTTACCAAAATGCACGCCTCTCATTTATTTAAATTAAACTCCATCCGCCACTCTTCAGCCCACTGGCCCATTTTTATCAAGATTCTGTTGTACTCTGAGATAACCTTCGTCATTGTCCATTTTACCACTAATTTTGGTGTCATCTGCAAACCTACTAATTCAGTTGAGACATCTGGTTGTACTCAGTTCTGCAGAGACCACACTGGTTACAGTGCATTCTAATAGCACTTTTACGTTTAATCATTATTTGCAAATTAATAAGCTTGCTAGAATGATACTGTCTCCATTTTGTTTTGGTGTTGACCGCGGTACATATGCCAAGTATCAGTATGACTGTGCCTGCTCGATCTTCATCGAAGCAAACAACTGTTTTACTCAGTGCTCCTCAACTCCCTCCCTCTTGCTGGTTCCCTCCTCCACCCTCACTCTCCCACTCACTGTTCCTCTCATCACTTCCTGCTCTTGACTGCTCCCTTGCTGCTTCCTAACCACGACCTGAAGTCAGCTGAAGAGAGGTGGTGAGAGGCAAGATGTGGGAAGGGGGCAGAGGGTTGGGACAGAGAAATAGTAACTGGGAGGGGGTGAGTTGGTTGAGATGAGGGGGGGGTGTTGAGTGAGGAGCAGGTAAGCAGGAAAAATAGTACACTAATAAGTTGAGAGAGAGAAACTTTGGCTTGTTGGATTCAAGGCAGCATCAGTAGGTATTTGATGTTAAAATAACAGGTCAAGACCGTAACCCAGGCTTATTACATGTGTTCTTATGGGAAAGATATTTTGTAGAATACATTTTTATTAGGAGTGCTAAACAAGGCTCTCATTCAATTGCTATCTTGTGTGAAGACCACTTTATTGCCCTGTTTTTTTTGATTGTAGGTTGACTTAGGAAATGGATTGTTTTACAAACCAAGGATCAGTGAGTGATTTCTGCAGTTTTTGTAAAAAAACACACGTTACGTGATGCTCTTAAGTGCTGTTTGCAGAGCTGCTGGATAAGTTTGTTGGGGGAAGGGTCACGGAGGCGCAAGAGCTA
This sequence comes from Stegostoma tigrinum, assembly GCF_030684315.1. Taxonomy (NCBI): domain Eukaryota; kingdom Metazoa; phylum Chordata; class Chondrichthyes; order Orectolobiformes; family Stegostomatidae; genus Stegostoma; species Stegostoma tigrinum. The sequence goes on from NC_081374.1 coordinate 45,487,893, forward strand.
AGTGGCGTGTTGAACAGGGGTTTCACTGGCAACAAGTAGCTGATTGGTTTGTAGACTGGTGGCCATTATTAACAGAGCTCTTCTGCCTGCCAACAGCAATGTGATTGGTTCTCGGGTAGCTGACCAACTTGGGGATGTGAACAAGACAAGGAGACGCCTTCAGATCCCCTCCAGCTTAGGTTCTCGCTCTCGCTCTGTGCTCTACACTGCCAGCATTGACCCTAAAGAAAACCAGTTTGTTTCTCATTCAGTAATTGCAAATATCCTGGAAGAAGATTGTGAAGCAGCATTCTGATCAGGTCAGGAATCATCTCAGTAAATCCTGTGAACAGGGACCTCTGAACAGCATTCCCAGTCTTTCCCTGCATCCATAGCACCTGTATTTTTTTCCTGCCTGTGGGTGTAAGGGGGAGTTTCTTAAGGCAATTAGAATTTTAACTTGGAGAATAGTACGCTGACAGTTCGTGATTATTTACCTGTAACTAGGTTTGATTTATGTGTAATAAAAAATGGTTTTCGCGAAGTACAGAAACATGGACAATGCATTCTATCAGCATGGGTCAGAAAGAAACGTAAGCTGGGAAATTCTGCATACTTTTAAAATGTTTGAATTTTGTAATGGCTCTAGGCATAGCAAGGCTTGATTTCCAGCACACTACCCTCGTGATGTTTTAAGGAAGGGTCACTGGACCCGAAACGTTAACTCTGTTTTCTCTTTCACAGCTGCTGCCAGACCTGCTGAGCTTTTCCAGTAACTTTGCTTTTGACCCTACTAATATTTGGTATTTATTGCATCCTGACTGCTGAGCAACAAAACTTTAGATGTTAGAATAAGCCTCTTTGTTTCTCTCTCCTTCCTGTCGTTTAACTAGATGTTCACTTTTGGAATTATAACCCTCCCTTCATGCTTGATTCCTGGCTGCCCATTTGAGGAGCTGACACATTCCTCAAAGGGTGAGCCTTGGCTCAGGTCTCTCTCCCAGGATCACTGTGTGGTTGCTTCTTAATGCTTTCTGAGTCAGCTGAGCTGACACCCTCAGTCATTTCCTCTGTCTTCCTCTTCCAATCCGCCCCCCCCCCCCCCCCCCCCCCCCCCCCCTCCTGTGGAGACGATCCTTTAATTGACTGTCGAGATTTGAGCGTAAACACGGTTTCCTGTTCCCGCACAACACACCCAATTTTCGCTTCTGCATTTCTCGGCAGGTCATGCACAGACCAACGTGAGAAATATGTGTTTTATTTGAAACATTTGTTTGGCCCTTTTCCTTAAGGAGTGCTGGAAACACCCAGTATAGCGGGGCTTTCCAGCTGAGTGCAGGTAAATGAGCAGGTCGGCTTCCTGCCAAGAGGTGATATTTATTTGGCAGCGATATTAAAGCGTTGCTTCACAGACTTAAAAGGAACAGCAGAGGAATTAGCTAAGGCCCTGTAGCTTTTTGCAAAACCAGGGAAAGCAAGGTGTAGACAAAAGGAGAATAGGATGTAGGGGAGTGGTTCGTATCCTGTTCATTGTATGTGTAAATCAAGGCAAACCTGGCCATGAGGGAGTCGGCATAACTGGAACTCCGACCAAGAGCAGAGCTGTAGACTATAGCAGACCCTTAGCAAGTACCTGCTCCCAAGCGAAGTCAACATCACGGGGGAAGCGAGGTTAAATTCAATTCCATTTCCCACTCCGTCTCGGCATGAATATCTACCCTCCCAAGTCGAATTCTCACTGTAGGTGCCATACAAGTCAGATTTGTGGCATGGCAGTCCGCAAAGCCTCAGTAAATGAGTAGCTAAACCGACCAGCTTGGCACTAGGTTCAAAGGCTAGTTTGTGATCTCAAGCAGCCAGTACCCAATGTCCCTGATATTGGGAAATGGAAACTGCTCCTCAGCTTCCTGTCCTGTCCATATCGGACAGTTGGCATCTGCTGAGGGTAATATTGGTCACAGTCCGTTAGAACTCCTCTTTGGAGAGTACAAATTGGCTGTGGTGTTGGGGATTTCAAGAGAATAAATACTTACAGCAATCCTTTTGATTTGTTACTGGGAGGTTGGCATTTGCTGATCAATGTTTATTGCTCATTCCTAATCTTCCTTGCAGTCCGTATGCTGCAGGTAGAGCCACCGTGCTGTTAGGGAGGGTGTGTCTGGATTATCACCCTAAGTGTTCCCAAGTCAGGATGGAGAGTGGCTTGAATGGGAACTTGCAGGTGGGTCGTGTTCCCGTGTACTGGCTGCCCTTGTTCTCCTGGTGTTGGAGGTTATGGATGATGGTATCTAAGGATCCTTGGTGAGTTGCTGCAGGGCTTCATGTCTGTGACACATTCTACATCCACCAAGTGCGAGTGGTGGAGAGGGTGTGTGTGTTTGTGTGAGGTGCCACTCAAACAGGATGCCTTGTCCTGGATGATGTTGAGTTGTTTCACTGTTATCGGAGCTGCACCCGTCTGACCAAGTGATGAGCATTCCATCACATTCCTGACTTGTGCCTTGTAGATGGCAGAAAGACTCTGGGGAGTCAGGAGGTGAGTTGGGGGTGGGGGGAGGGGGGGGAGTCAGTTGGTTGAACAGCTGGTTTGCAACGCACTAACAGCAGCGTGGGTTCAATTCCTGCACTGGCTGAGGTCACCATAAGGTCACGTACCTCATTAACCTCTCATCTCCCCTTGGGTTAAACCACCACCAGCCATCTCTTTCTAAGAAAGAGAGCAGCCCTATGCTCCTCTGGGACTCGGGCAGCTTTACCTCTACCTGAATGTTACCGAATCGACTGGGCGGGTTTGCCATTGGTGCTTGGGTAGTCCATCCAGTTTTTCCTCTTTTTGCAACATCTTTGGAGTAGTTTGACATGGCTGGCTGAGCGCTTCACTGGGACCATCTCAAAGAGAATTTGAGAATCATGTGTCACTGAGATGGGAGATTTCCTTCACAGAAAAACATTCAAACCAGATGAAGCTTTGAAACAGTTCGATAGTTTCATGGTCACCAGATTTGAGATTGACTTTTTACTCCGAATTCCTTCAGTTCAGTGAATTTCAATCCACCGGTTATAGAAAAATAGGATTTCAGTTAATTTCCCCAGAGCACTAGTCCATAACATCTGAATTATAATAATTGACATGCAATCATTCCAGTCAACATTTGGATTCTTCTGGTAGAGTGAATGTGGTCTATTGCCTGTTTCAATTGATGATCTAAAGTCGCTACATCCTGGTATTTCCCCTACACTGTAAGAAACTACACTCAGATATATTTGTGGGAGTGTGGCTACCTCTCGGTAAACAGTGGTTTTGTGTTGTTGATTTATGACAGAAATGCAGCCATCACTGTGGAGCAAGGCAGATGTCTCACAGTGGCTGAAATGGGCAGAGAGAGAATATTCCCTGCGGTTTATTGAGGAGAGCAAGTTCGAAATGAATGGAAAAGCTCTCTGCCTGCTCACCAAGGATGACTTTAGGCACCGCTCTCCAAGTTCAGGTAAGAGCTGCTCAGGGTTTTTGTTCAGAATTTGCTGCGATACAGGAAAGATGACATTAAACTGGAAAAGGGTGCAAAAAGGATTCACAGGGACGTTATCAAGATTGGAGGGTTTGAGTTATTAGTAGAGGCTGGGTAGTTTGGGACTTTTTTCACTGGGCTGAGGGGTGACCTAATAAAACCACGAGGGCCATAGATAAGGATAAATAATATTCATGGTCTTTTCCCCAGTGTAGGAGAATCTGAAACTTAGATGGCATAGATCTAAGATTTAAAAGGGACTTGAAGGGCAACTTTTTCCACACAGAGGATGGTGTGTGTATGGAATGAGCTGCCAGACGAAGTGGTAGAGTGGATACTACATTTAAAAGACATTTGGACAAGTACTTGAATAGGAAAGTTTCGAGGGATATCAGCGAAATGCAGGCAGATCAGGCTAGTTCGGTTTAGGAAACTTGGTCTGCATGGACATGTTGGGCTATGACTCTATGACTATAAGCCTTATAGTGTTTATAAACAGAAAGTAACACAGTGCCCCAGTCAGGAATACACTGGGGACAGTAGTTCAGTGAATCTAGAATATGTTATACACCTGAGGATAAAAGTTCTATTCGTCAGGAAAGTAACCAGTCTGGAATATGTAAAACTTATAAGAATAGCCGTTGTATGCTGATCTTGGATTTAATGATAGTTGCATCTGTCAAAACATCTCAAAGTATCTAACAGAGGCTCAATGGCAACCAAAGGATACTAGAGAAAATGCACACCGTCTTCTCAGTGCAGTTTGGACACTGGTTCATGTCTCATGAAGTTGCTAAGTGTGGAGTGTGTAAATTGAGAAAAGGACAATGTTCCTTGTTTAACTTTCAAAGTGACCTCTGCGTCCAGGAGGTCAATCCTTTCGGAGAAACTGTGTGTGTGTTGCCGAATGCCTAGATTAGAGCACCTGCTCATGTCCCGGAGATGTCCCACATCCCCTTGCTGGAGGAGCAGATACAAGTCCCCAGCCCTTTCCACACAGAGAGAGCACTAGTTTGGAGATTTTGTGACCTGAGCAAGGCTGGCCCCTATCCCAAAGAGATGGCGACTGCTTCTTCAGGCTATTATCCGGCTCATTCCAGGGGGGAAAAGCTTTAGATACAACCTATCTGACCTCCTAAGGCAGCTGTTGCTTTACCTAGTCTGTGACTCTGGATACATTTGTCCAGGGATTGCAAACTCTTCCCCCCTCCCATTTCTTTCTTTCCATTGAATGCCTGACTCTCTCTGATCAAACTGAGCTGAACCTCCTCCAAAGTTTTACATTTTGAGTTCGATTGTTTTTAATAACCATCGCAGCACGAAGTGAACCGTTATCTGATTGCCGTGGGCTGACACTTAGTTTGAATCCTTGCTGCTGTGCGATGCTAAGGTCAGTGGGCAGTGCCACCTTTCCCCTGGCTGATGTCTGTCTGTGACGTGGCACATGCGATAATGCGATTGTGCACGTACACTGCATACCTAGTGGCAGCGTTGACAATAGAGAGAAGTTAGCAAAGCTCTCAGAGATAAAGGTGGGATCTGGTGAGCATGGGCCCAGTCTGATGGAAAATGAAGGTGGGCAAAAGAGGAGCATGTGTTTGGACAATGGAGGAGTCACTGGATGGCCCAGCATTTTCTGCCCATCCCTTGTTGCCCTTGAGAAGGTGGTGGTGAGCTGTCCCCTTGAACTGCTGCAGCCCACTAGGGTAGAAATTCCAAGATTTTGACCCAGTGACACTGAAGGAACGTAGACACATTTCCAAGTTCAGAATGTGAAAAGTTTAGACAGGAATGTGTTAAAAGAGCAAATAGCAGCACCGCTCTATAGTGACACTTCCCTCAAGATTTTCCTGAAGACTGACCACGAGGGAAGAGCAACTCTTTTTCCCTGCGGATAGCCACAAGTGGCCATCCTAAGTGAGGAAGGCAGCCTGGGCAGAGGTGGCTGCGGAGGTCGTGGCCTGTGGGTGGCACGAGAGAATCCAGCTCCCGTGCCCACTGAGAATGAATGTTCTGCTGTGCTCTGCCAGGGTATGTACCACTGCCCCCTCAATGCTTCATGCTGCTGTGAGTGTGAGATAGCATTGGAAGGTTGGCAGTGTAGGGTCTATCACACAGGAGGCTGGTGGCAGAAATCTCCATCAGAGTCTCATGTGTAATCAATGCCAGTGTTCGTGTGAGGGGAACAGTGAGCTGGAACTTCTCAATGATTTCTTGGCTAGGGGTGGCAGCTCACAATGCAGAGATCATTGTGCATCTGTCTGCATCATCTGATCCCACTCCAGGGAGAATAAGAAATGAAGCTCACTCCTCCCTGCAGTCCCATCTCCACCAGCTGCTCTGAATGGAAGAGATGGAGGGACTGGCAGAGGAGCAGTGACACAGAGGGCAGAGATCATGCAGATACTGGGGTGAGTGGCAAAGGAGTTTGCCAAAGCTCTGTCTGATATTGCGAGTCTGACGTAGAGTGTGTGGCTGTCGACATGGATAGAGTGGCGACCACTGTGGCGAAGCAGGTCCAGAAGAACCATCGGTATGTACTTGGGCCTTAACTCCATTGCTCAAGTCATGGATACATTCATCCAATGGGTCAGTGAGAGGACGCTGAGGGACCTTGTCTTCACTTGTAGAGCCGGAGAATCATTAAGCACAGAAACAGACCCTTTAACCCAACTCATCCATGCTGACTGGGTTTCCTAAACTGAACCAGTCCCATTTGCCAGCATTTGGCTCGTATCCCTCCAAACCTTTCCCCTCCACATACCTGTTTGAATGTCTTTTAAATGTTGTAATTGTACCAGCCTCTGGCAGCTCATTCCACACACCCCACTCTGTGTGAAAAAGTTGCCGCTCGAGTCCCTTTTTAAATATTTTCCCTCTCACCTTAAACCTATACCTTCTTGTTTGGGACTGCCCTATGCTGGGAAAAGACCTGGCTATTCAACCCACCCAAGCCCCTCATGATTTTACAAATTTCTATAAGGTCACCTCTCAGCCTCCAGCGCTCCCAGGGGAATAAAGCCCCACCCTATTCTCCCCCCCCCCGCCCCCCGCTTTTAACTCAAACAGAATTCCAACTGTCCGCATCACCTCAGGGCTGAGGGGTTTCCCAGTGTGCACGGACAGGAGGAGGAGGAGAGACAGGGAAGGTCTCCTTGGGATGGTGCAGAAGTGGTCGGGAGCTTCCTGCATCATAGTTGTGCCAACGAGGGTGGCAAAGGGACAGAGTGGAGAAAGATTGTTGAAGACACTTGGCGTAGACGGGTGTAAATCTCCATCCAACGTGAAACTGGACACACAGACAGCATTTATTGTGGTGATGCTGTGGTCTGTTCAGCCTCCGGTATTTTCTGTGTTCCTTGTAGGTGACCCTGTGCCTGACCACCCCCCACCCACACACACACTGGGAAGTAGTGTTAATGGCAACAAGGTGGTGATTTTGTGTGGCCCTCTGAGAGGAACAGCACCTCCAGAAAGTGGTATCTGCGGCTCAAGATTTGGGTTTCTGCGGTCCAGCTTCTCTGCGTTGCTATATTATATCAATGGCCCTTTGCAAACTAAGAGAAAAACAGAAATTACTGGAGAGTTGAAAAGGGACTTGCAATGTTAAATTGACTTCTCTCCACATGCTGCTGGGTTTCTCCAGCAATTTCTGATTTCCAGCATCTGCGGCTTTTTGTTTTTTTTTACTTATTTGCAAACTGAGGCTTGATTCATCTAAATGCAGCCCTGTGTAATCCTGCAGGACGCCACACTGATACTCTGAGCAGGACCTTTTGTAGGTACAAAGAAAACAAATTGAATTACAGTTTTAATACCACAAGTAAAATACCTCAACATTTTAAAGCAACAGAACAAGTCCTTCCTTGAGAGCATGAACACGTCTGCACCATAGTTAACTCATGGCTCTGCTTAGCCATGTATGTTTGTGCAAACTCAATGGTCTTTAGGTCAATGGCTGAAAATCTGACGCCTTGGCTGTCAGTGATAAACTGGACAAATCATCCGTCTTTCCTCAAACGTGAAATAGAGATCTCTCCAATGCACTTGTGTGCTGCAGGTTGGGAGATGCCAGTCCTGGTTGGGGTTCAATATGAGCTGGTGGTGAGGAGGTTTATTGTTGCTCTGGTTTTCACCGCAGACAGTGCCACCTCCTACACCCACATGGTTACAGACCTGCCTGCAGGAGGTGACAGTGTACCTGGTGGGGTTGGGGGGGGGGGGGACTTCCAGCACTGCCTTTCACTCAGCTGCAGTGAGTCGGGGGCTATCGGTGCATCTTCAGTCAGTACACCACTCAATGGCACTGAAGACCCTGGTTCCCCTCTTGTTCCGTTAGCACTGGGCATTGCTCCTCCTCAGCAATGCTAATACAGCAGCGGGGTTAAATTACTCAAATATCTGACATTGAAGTACTGGCTGTGAAGGAAGATCAGGATTGAGCTGTTTGTTCTCTCTCTTGTGAATTTTGACTTTGTCAGTCTACCGTCCTCATGTCCTCATGCAGCTGCTACCGTGCTGGTGAAAGGCCATTCTTCATCACCCAGAACTGGTTTTCCTCCTCCTCCTCCTCATGTGCAAAGTCTTCCCACACCTTCTCCCACCATCACTTCACATAGTCTTCTCCTTTCCTCCTGCATTGCCCTGTCCTCCTTCAATCTTCCCCCTGTAAGTGTCTGTACTTGATAATATTCCTGTTTTCCCCCTCTCCAATCTCACTCCAACCCATGTCCTCATGCCCAGCATTAGTCCCTTATTCAATTCACTATCGTGTTCTCCCTCCTACTTACCCCGTTGTGTTCCTTCCTCTAATCATGTGGTTGCCCCCACTTTGCCCCTCTGTGATTCTGCCCTCGAGCCCGCTGTCCTCCCTTTGTTCCCCAGGATCCTTCCAGTGCTCCCAATAACCACGCTGTTTAATTTCCATTTACTCCTGTTCCTTTCTACCTGCCCCACTCTTGGATCTGTACCTTTTTGAGGAGACCCCATTTTCTCCCATGATAAGGTTTGCTGGCATCAGCCTCTGCCTCTCGGGCAGGCTTCACACCTTGGCCTTTAAGACTTTGCACCCAGAAAGTTTAGGAAGTCGGTGGCCTAGTGGTATTATCAATAGGCTATTAATTCAGAGACTCGGGCAACTTTCTGGGGCCGCGGTTGGAATCCTGGAATTTGGATTCAATTAAAAAAGATCTCCTGATGACCATGAAACTATTGTCTGAAAAACCAGTTCGGTTCGCTCGTGCCCGTTAGGGGAGGAAGTCTACCACCCTTGCCTAGCTGTGCCCTCATTGTGACTCCAGATTCTCGGCAACGTGGTTGATTCCAAACTGCCCTCTGGCCCAGCCTGTAACACCCACATCCCGTGAATGAATGAAAAGCAGTTTGGTTTAGATGGAGGTGCATAACATGAAGAAATTTGTCGTCCCTGGAGCAGAAGTCAGGCACATGCCTCATAGTTGGCTTTGAAAACATATGCTTCCCATTCTGGCCAACAAATTTGTGCCTGGGGATGTAATTTCAGTGGAGCTAGGGTCTTAATGAGTATCTATGACATGCTGATCAACATAAAGGAGGTTCCCAGCCATTGGTTCTAAAAACATAATCACAACACTTTAACATAGTGTCCCCTGCCGGACCATGTGAAAACAGCTTGGAAGATTCCATTCGCTTTGTCACAATTCAGAAAGTAATGTTTGTGGCTTTAGGCAAGGCCCTTTAATTCTCTCGGTGGGGGCAGTAGCAGGGTTGGGGGTGGCGATGTGTAAATACCAGATTGAAGGGACTCTCACTTTATTGGTCAGAAGCCCATGTGTGAGGTGGGCATGTGTTAGGTGTTTCAGAATAGTACCACACATAACATCTCAAGACACATTACAATTGTGGTGTAAGTCTTCAGAAAGGAGATGGAGAACACCTTACTCAGTAAGGAAGGATGATATATCGAGTTGCTCCTTCATAGTGCTGCCCCTGTGCTTCCAGTGGCCGGGTTTAGAAGATTAGCTGGAGCTGAAATGGCCAGGATTCTGGAACCTCTCTCCTGATGGGATTGGGAATGAGCTAAGGAAGGGCAGAATGTTTCTTTGCTTCGTGCCAAAGTGGACCGTCATGTAGCAAAGCTACAAAGCCCCAAACTGCGGACTCATTCCATGTCACTGACCCCTGTGTGTCTTGTCAACAGATAGTTCCTGATGGGAACGTTGATGCCATGCCTGCAGGCCGTTCCGCAGTGAGGGCAGTAGGACTGAGATTGGGTCAGGGACAATTCCCAATGAAACGGTTGGAAAAATCCAGAAATCCTCCAATACAAAGGGTTTTAATTCAATTTCTCTTTTAGGGGACGTGCTGTATGAAATACTGCAACAGATCAATAACTACAGAAACTTTGCACAGAGGAATTTCATCATGAATGTGCCAGCAGAACAGGCCATGCACACCTCCCCTGGAACTCTTCTCAACCCCTTCGAAGGTATGATTGTATCCTTCAGGCAATTTCCTGGGAGACCCCACTTCCAGTATCAATTACAGGTTGGGGAAAGCTCAATACGGAGCATCACTCGGGGCCATATCGTCCCTACATGACTAACACTCATCCCCAGGCCAAGGTGGACAGAGAGCTGGGACCTGAGCAGGTTTACTCATGGATCTCCAGGAAATGTGGGAATGATAGCCACTGAGGTTGGACTGTGCAGAGTGAGCCATGTGAAACCCATTTTCCAAAGGAGACGCTGCAAACATTGGTAATGGTGGCTCAGTCGATGAGAAGTGCACAGAAGTAAAATTATGAAGAAGTGATTGAGGGAACTAAAAAAAAAAGTTCACATCAGCTCAAGCCCATTTAAAATTCCCTGTGTCATACTGATATCTCAGATCCTGTTTCGATCTAAAAGACTGATACAGACAGGAAGGGAATCAGAGGTGATAGAGAAAAGACAGGAAAGTGGAGTTGGAGATTATCAGATCGGCCATGATCTCATTGAATGAGACTCATTGGGCTGAATGCCCTATTTCTGTTTCTACATATTATGTTTCTGCCTTTTTCCCCTTGTGCTTATCTTTGTCAAATTAGACATTATCCTCTCTGCTCTTTTAAAAAGAAAAATGTATTTGTTTAGAACCATTCTGGCAAAAATTAGCCATCGGTGCAAGCCTGTCATTGAAAGCTGTAATTGGCCAGACTAGTGCAGAAAATGAGTGGGTCGGGGCCTCGTTTATCTGTCCCTAATCTCTCTCCCCTGTCCAGTAAAAGACAGGGGATGAAGGTGATGGATCTCCAGTCTCAGACAGATTTGTCCGAGGACAGCAGGGTAGATTATTGTTTGTCACATCCCTCTGTAGTGGGACAGTCATTGCAGAAGCCCCCTTTGCTTGGGGATCCGGGTTCGAATCCCACCACAGCAAGCGGTGGAATTTGAATTCAATAAATATCTGGAATTAAAGGTCGAATGATGACCATGAATCCATTTATTGATTGTTAGAAAAACTCATCTGGTTCACTAATGTCCCATAAGGAAGGAAACTGCCATCCTTAATTAGTCTGGTCTACATGTGACTCCAGACCCACAACAATGCGGTTGACTCTTACCTGCCCTCTGGGCAATTTGGGATGGGTAATAAATGGCAGACTGGTCAGCGATGTTCTCATCCCATGACTGAATAAAAAAAGGTGGACCTCATGATCAATTGGAATATTTGATCAACCTTCAGCCGTAGGTTCTGGTCAATAAAATGGTTTCTGTAAATATAATGTTTTACTACGAGGGGAATTCAATGCTAGATTACAGAGGTGATACTTTGGTGAGGGTATTGGTGAGACCCCATCTGGAGGACTGTGTACAGGCTTGGCCACCATACTTATGGAGGATGCTAATGTATTGGAAACAGTTCGGAGAAGGTTTCCTAGGCTGGAATAAGTGGATTGCCTTATGAGGGAACGCTAGATAGACTAGGCCTGTCTCCCCTGGAGTTTACAAGGGGGGGATGTGACTTAATCAAAACCTATAAGATGCTGAGATGACTTGACCAGGTGCAATGTGAATGTTCCCTGTTATGGCAGAATCTAGAACTAGGGGGCATTGTTTGAAAATAAATGTTGCCTATTTAAGAGAGATGTGGAAACCTACTTTCAGAGGTTCCCAATCCCCAGAGAAATATCTTCCTCAAAAAATAGTGGATGCAAAATCTTTAAATATTTTTAAGGCAGAAGTAGATAGATTCTAGCAAGGAGATGAAAGATTATCGGGGATATATGGGCATGTAGAGTTAAGGTTAAAGTTAGATCCACCATTGATTTTATTGAATGGTGAAACAGGCTTGAAGGGCCGAGTGGCATCCTGCTGTTTCGTGTTTGTGCATTCCAGGCTGACCCTTCAGTGAGGCATTGAGAGAGGTTTGTGCTGCCTGAGATGCCCTTTCAGGTGAGATGTTGAGTTGGAATCTGTCAGATCAGGTGTACGTGACTCTATTTGAATGAGATGGCCCTCCCAGCATTTCATCTGACCTTCCTCAAACCAACATAACCAAAAACAGCTTGTGCACTCATTTAGCACTGTGCTGATGTCTACAGCAATACTTCAAATTAGTTCATCGTCTCTGAAACACACTTAGAACATTCTGAGAAAAGCCCGCTTTGACAAATCCCCACACTGGCTTTCAGGAATGATGTGACCCAGCTATGCCCTACATCTCTCACTGAGGTTCCTGAGTTGCCATTCGCTGAACTCTGCGGTGTCAAACATGTTCATCCAATAGCAGAGAGCACTGTCATAACACCATGACTGCCTCAATGCTGCTGTGGAAAACGACCTCTCTGTAGTTAAATGAAGAATTGGCTGCATTTCAGCTGTACACAAGGGAGAAACTAGAATACTGGCATTTAGAAGTGTTTCTTATTGAGACTCGCTGTGAGTCAGACTGAGTTATATTCATAGGTATTCAGCCTGTCAGCATCTTGTAAATAATATTCTGTGTTTGCTTTAAATGGCACAGTGCTGGCGCTCAGTGAGCTGGGACTGAGCAAATTGCAAAACAGACAGCAGCAAATAGAATACTGTTGGAAAATCTCTAGTTCACTTTGTTTAATATTGAGGAATTTCAGAAAGTTTCCCCAGTGGTTTCCAGTCAGTCAATTGTGTGGACTCTAACCCTGGTAACTACACAGATCAGCCAGTGGGACACACCCCAGCCTAGCAATGAATGGTATTTATCAGTTCCTAACAGAGAGGGTTTTGTAGTCAGTTAGACCTGGGAAATAAACAACAGTACTTATCATCAACTCTGCAATAATACTAAGTACAAGAGCTGCTGCTCTGTTCCAAAACACATTGTTTGCATCTCTCCGAGATGTTCAAAGGACTTTTGAGATTCAACAATTTAAATGGGGCCACGAGCGATAAGTTTTTTTTTAAACATGGTTACTGTGGAGTTTCCTCTTCGGCAGTCGCCCTTCTAGAGCAGAGAGGCTATGCTTTGACCTTGCGACCAGCTGACTGTACATGCTATCACTTCTCCCATTGCTTCCATATATGAGTCAGTCTACTTCCTTTGTCGGTAATCATTCCCAGTTCCCATCTGTCCCCTCCCCCGCCACCACTTTCCACTATATCTGTTCCAACCAGTTTCGCTCTTCCCCATGACAGGCAATAACAGTTTCAGCTTCACCAGGAAGTAGAGGGTGTTGTCACGGTGACTCAGGCAGTAAACAGAGAAACAGAAGGAGGACAGGTTCAGTTTCATCTGGTTTTTTTTTTAAGGAACCTGTTCTAATCAGGCACAGAATCGTTAAATAACACAATGCAGAGAGAAACCAGTGACTTCACTATGCTAGTTTTGAAGGAGCATGTCACACACTGAAATGTTTAACTTCCTTTTAAAAGTCAGTCTTAAATCTGCTTCTGTTACCCCTTTAGGTAACAACACCCCAGATCAGAGCAACTTGATGTTGTAACAAAGATACTTACATCCTGTCACCTCTGATTTGTCTACCATTTCTCTCTCTCTGTGTCCCAAAGTCACCATTCCTTCAGTCTTCGAGTCATAGAGGTGTACAGCATGGAAAGAGACCCTTCGGTCCAACTCGTCCATGCTGACCAGATATCCTAAATTAATCTAGTCCCATTTTGGCCCGTGTCTGTCTAAGCTTTTCCTATTCATATCCCCATCCAGATGCCTCCCTCTGTGTGGAAAAAGTTGTCCCTCGGGTCCCTTTTGATATCTTTTTCCTCTCACCTTAAACCTATGACCTCTAGTTTTAGACTCCTCTACCCTGGGGGAAAAAAAGAGTTTGACTGTTTAGCCAATACAAGCTGCTTGTGATTTTATAAACCTCTATAAGGTCATCCCTCAGCCTCTGATGCTCCAGCAAAAATAACCCCAGCCAGTTCAGCCTCTCCCTGTAGCTCAAACCCTCCAACCCTGGCAACATCCTTGTAAATCTCTTCTGAATCATTTCAAGTTCCACAACATCTATTCTATAGCAGGGATACCAGAATTGAATGCAGTGTTCCAAAAGTACTACTTGAAAGTAGTATCTGTGGATTTAATCTAACCCTTCATGGTATTGAACGTCTCGATCGAATTCTCTTAATGTTTCCTGCTGCAGGGAGATAATCGCAGGTTTACCTTTGTCTCGATGTAAGTGCCTTTTTGCTGGCCTTCTCAAGAATTGATTACTTAATTAAGACTCAGTAACATATGAAGATGGCAGGTGTTGTGTTGTGACTGCAGAGTGTGGCAGCTTTTGGGTTGCAAATGTGATCTAGAGCAAATACCTCTCCTGCAACTCTGGTGTTGTCAGCTCAGAGTTGGAGCTGGAGGCTGAGCTGCAGACCACCGGACATTGGTTCCAGAAGGTGGTCAAACATTTTAGGGGCAGATATTGATGCTCTGGTAGATGGAAGTGCTGGATTCTTGGGCTTTAGTCAGTTGTCCAACAGGTTTAAGCTTCTTGCAGTCTGCATGGCTGGGAGTGGGCACTGCACAGTAATTGACCAAACTGACTGTAACACTATGGCACAAGAAGTAATAGAAACATAATTATAGAGGAGCCGGACGAGACCATTCAGTCCTTTTGAGCCTATCCCATATAGTTAACATTTCTAGCAGAGGGACTTAATAACAATGTTGGGGATAGTATAGTCAGTATTGTTAGCTAATGGTGAACCTTATGGAATGGAGAGCAGATTATTGATGTTAATGCTTGACAGAGAAGTAATAGAGTTTTGGGTGAGTTATTATGGGCGAGTTTTCACATTAACAGGATGTGATCAGCGGCACTCTGCAGGGATTTTTACCGGGGCCTCAACTATTCATTGATTATTTTGGAGACAATTGGATAGAGAGCCTGGCAATGACAGGCAGATCAATGGCCTTATCATTAGCCCAGATTGAAATGTAACATTATAAAGCTGTGAACAGACAACGTAAACTGTTTAAAAGTGGATTACATAATCTTTCAAATTGTCAAATGTGATATCATCCACGTTGGATCTAAAATGGATAGAGTAGAGGATGTTCTAAATGGTGAGGAATGAGCAAAAACTGGAGACCCAAACACCAAGGAACCCTTCCATTGATTAGTGATTTACTCAAGGGCTTGGCCTCTGCTCATGTCCCCGTTGTGTCACCATCTCTCTCTCCCACCAACTTCAGCATCTTCCACTTACCTCTTCCGGTGCTAATCAAAGCCTGTCATTTTCAATCTCGACGAGCAGCATGTCCGAGAATGCATGAAGTTGTTTCCTGTTGTCTCTCATGCTTAAAGCAGGCACAAGTTCTCTTCCCGAAGGATCTGCCATCAAAAGCAGCCGTAGCCTTTCAGATTCTAGCTCTCCCACCATCGCGAGTCACTGGTTCTACAATTGGCTAAGGCTCACAGCCCTGACCTGGCTCGACAGCTGTTTAGACAATGACTGAGCTCCCTGTTGTGACCCTGATGCCCCTGACCTATGTGTGGACCTCATTAAAATCCATCTTGGTGCAACAGTGATCTTTCTATCTTGTGGTGTAGAATACAAAGGAGTAGAAGTCTGATACAAACCCGTTGGCCGACACCCAGAGTAACCATGAATTGTACAGGAAACTCCGCTTTAGGGAAATGGAGAAATATTCCCAGTTTGGAGATCAGGAATACTGTTCGGAGGTGAGGGTAGGGAGTGAGGTATGAGGAAAGGGAGGTGGGAGTGCTAATAAAATCACGGAGAGCCAGGGAGGGTGAGCTGTCCGACCAGGTCCTCCAGTCGGGAATTTTACTGGCAGTGGGAAAGGTTTTGGACCGGCACACACTGGTGGTAGATTGGCTTTTTTAAACAGAATAGGCAAGGCAGCCTCAGTGCTCCAACCATTTCCTCAGCGGAAGGAACCAGTAGGTGAGTTGTATTTGGACTTCTGGAAGCCATTTGATACGGTACCTTACAAAAGGCTAAGTCATGAGAGCCCATGGCATTGGAGGTAATATATTTGTATGAGTAGAGAATTGGGGCTTGAGGGCAGGAAACGGAGTGGGGATAAGGGGCTGTTTTTCAGGTTGGTGACCTGCGACCTGTGGGGTTCCACAGGGATCCATGCTGGGACTGCAACTGGTTACAATCTGTGTCAATGACTCGGAGGAAGGAAGTGAATGTAGCCAGATTGGCGGATGACGTAAAATAGGTGGAAAGGCAGGACGTGAGAGAGATACAAACTGTTTACGGAGAGATGTTGATACCTTAAGCAAGTGGAGAAATCAAGTTGGCAAATGGAGTATAATGTGGGGAAATGCGAAGTTGCTCATTTTGGAAGGGAGAACAAAAGAACAGTATTATTTACCTGGAGACAAGCTGCAACACATAGGGACTTGAGGGTACTGCGTACGAAACACGGAAAGCTAGCACAGAGGGACAGCAGGGAATCAGGAAGGCAAATGGAATGTTGGCCCTTATTCCAAGGGGACTGGAGTGTAAGAGCACCGTGGAATGCTGTTCAGAGAGTCAGTGCAGATCCAATGGGCCGAATAGCCTCTTTCTGCAATTTGTGGCATTCAAAGATTAATTCAAATATCAGACCTGAGACTGATCAATTTTTGTTATGCAAGAACTATTAAAAGCTATGCAAAGATCAGAAGGTAGTGTTATGTTATGTAGAAACACAAAAAAGAACAGAAGTAAGCCATTCAGCCCATCAAGCCTGCTCCATTATTCAATCTGATCTGGTTCATTCAACTGAGCACCCTGATCTCGCTTTCTCTCCATATCCTTTGATCCTTTTAGCCCTAACAACTATATCTAACTCCTTCTTGAAAACATTCAATGTTTTGGTCTCAACCACTTTCTGTTGTAGAGACTTCCACAAGTTCGTCATTCTTTTGGGAAGAGATAATGGGAACTGCGGATGCTGGAGAACCCAAGATAACGAAGTGTGAGGCTGGATGAACACAGCAGGCCAAGCAGCATCTCGGGAGCACAAAAACTGACATTTCGGGCCTAGACCCTTCATCAGAGAGGTCTAGGCCCGAAACGTCAGTTTTTGTGCTCCTGAGATGCTGCTTGGCCTACTGTGTTCATCCAGCTTCACACTTTTTGTTATTCTTTTGGTAAAGCAGTTTCTCCTCATCTCGGCCCTAAGTGACCTATCCTCTATCCTTAGACTGTGACCCTTGGTTCTGGACTCCCTGGTCATCGGGAACATCCTTCCTGCATTTACCCTTTGAATCCTGTTTGAATTCTATAGGTTTCTATAAAATCCCACCTCATTCTTTTGAACTCCATTAAATATAGTCCTAACTGATCCGGCCCCTCTTTTTATACGTCAAACCTACTGTCTCAGGAAGCAGTCTTTTGTTGCACTTCCTCCTTAGCCAGAACATCCTTCCACCAATAAGGAGACCAAAACTGCACACAGTACTCTTGGTGTGGTCTCACCAAGGCCCTGTACAATTGCAGAAGGATATCACTGCTCCTGTACTCCAATCCTCTTGCTGTGAAGGCCAACAATACCATTTACCTTCTTCACTGCCTGCTGCTGTATAAGGACACCCAGGTTTCGTAGACTTCCCAATCTGTCACCGGGTAATAATCTGCCTTCCTGTTTTTGCTACCAAAATGATAACCTCTCATTCATCCACACTATATTTCATCTGCCATGCGTTTGCCCACACAGTACTTGTTCAAGTCCCACGTTGCAAATCATTCGGGGAATTGAATAAATATTGGAACACTCTTGAGGGACAAATGGGCTTGGTTATGTCCCTAGGTTCCTATAATGTCTCCCTTTATTCTTCCTTCCAAAGCAAATCCCTTCACAGAGCTCTGTATCTGCCCATACCTTCAGCTTGCCCATATCAGACAGAGGACTCTGATGCCGCTGATTAACATTCCTCGTGTATTCTGCAATTAATGTCCTGCTTATTAAGGTTGTGATTGTTAACCAAGAACCAGAAGGGCTCTGTAATGAGCCCTGGAGAACACCACAGCATCTTCCTCTGCAGCCTGAGAATCAACTATTTCAAAGGTGCTCCCTGCTTCATGTTCCTGAGCCAATTTTAGATCGGTGGCTTGAATCACACCACAAGTTGGCTCAATGTTATATTTATCAGGTTTCTCTCTGCATGGCGTAACAACTTTTCTCACACTGTCTGCTTGAAGCTGTTTCATTACCCAGGCTGTATGCTTCAGTGGTACCTACCTGTCACATTCTCCCATTACAACTGCTGCCTGCACCCCTAGCACTGGCTACTGCTGATGATGCCCTGCTGCCCTGATTGACTCCTATCAGTGGATCCCGATGTGTCAGACAGAGGGCAGTTGTCATTCCATTTTGCTGGTGGGACTTGGGAGTTCTTGGTGGACAGGGGCATGTGGGTATCGCTGCCTGAGGAACGTGCCCTGGGAGTTTGTTCCATTCTCACACACGAAGGCGGCATCACTGGCTAGACCAGCATTCAGTGCTTATCCCTAATTGTCCAGAGAGCAGTTAAGTGTCGACCATATTCCTGTGGGTCACTCGTAGACCAAACCACGGTAAGAATCTTGGAGATAGCAGGAACTGCAGATGATGGAGTCCGAGTCGACACAGTGTGGAGCTGGAGGACTATAGCAGGTCAGGCAGCATTAGAGGAGCAGGAGTGTTGACATTTCGGTTCGGGATCCTTCTTCAGGTCTGATCCTAGCAGGATTCTGTATGGATAGCTCCCACCTTCCTGCCGCCTCGGTTCAGTCCTGAGCAGGAGGCCCTTGGTTGCTTTTCCTGCCCTGCTGCCAATTGAGGTTCTTTTTGTGGCCCTTAAAGACTCAATTAAATTCCTCATCGTGCCTGGGCTGCAATTCCCTCGGGATGCAGGCGGGATGAGAAAGATTTGGCCCTGCGCTAGGCCCTCTACAGATGCTACCAGGCTCGCTGAGATTTTCCTGAAATTTCCGCTTCTGTTTCTGATTTCCAGAATCCACTGTACTTTTGGTATTTATTTAGTACTTTATTTAGTGCTTGCTGTCAGTTTGTTTTGGGGGAATGAGCTGGCAGGGGTGTTGGCGGGAGGCCGTCCCTCTGACTGCACTAAAATGTGAAAGACCAAGCACTGGACCTGGGGCAGGGTGGGGCCTGCTGAGAGGCACCCTCCTGCTCTTGCTCCTGGCTCCCCATCAACCCCTTTCTCCCCAAGGCAGGACTTCCTGCTCCTTCTTTGTAATTTGGGCAGAAAGCCTACCAGTGGCCAATCAACCATCCGATTGACTAAGTTAGGCCCTGGGTCCTCTCCAGAAGCCATTCCTTTCCTAAATACCTCTACATAGCTGATGTTGAAGCCGCGCTCTCTTTTTCGGGCAGCATTTAGTCCTCTGGCCCCACCCCATATCCATGCAGGACTGGAAAAGTTCAGTAATAGCTTTTGAATCTCGTGCGTTTTATACCTAAGTACCGAGAATGCAGTCCATCTGGACTGCGTAATGTCCCTAATTTAGCTGTTTACGTTACCCTTTGGAGCACAACATCCCGGGATGTAGTCTCCTTGCAATTGGTGCAAAATGTGCGTATTTTGGAGAAATTTAACCATCTAATTAAAATGCATTACAGAATATATCTATCAAACTTTAGTAATGGTAACATTTCATTGTGTGAATTGCAGGTGCTGTGCTGTAGTCGCTAGATAAACAATCCATTGTCAACCAAAAAAATAATCCTAGACTTGAAAGGCAAGTTGTAGCCTGCTGTGTCACCTGAATCAGTTTATAAAACCTGGTGAAAACTCAAGGCTTCCCTGCAGAGGCCTTTAATATTAGAACTGTTACAACTTTGTGTGTGTATATAATTATTTATTGCAAACTGTATATTCTTATGGACATGTTGCAATTGACTGTGCTTAAGTTGCCCTCTGAAATGGTAGCCGAAATGATCTTGACAAAGTGTTTGAATAATTTCATTGCCAGCTTCTGCTTGACTGGTTGTTGTTTGGTCATTTTTGTGCATCTGTGTTGTTTAATTTGTTTTTAAGCACCTCTGTGTTAGTTTTCAATTGGCATATTCTTCAATTGATGCAGGGTTACCCACAGTGAAGTGTGACCCAACAAGCTGTAGATGTTAACCAGACTTGTGCAAACTGTTACACGCCAATCGCATTAAATATGAGAATATTTATTAACATAGAAACATAGGAAAATGGGAGCAGGAGTAGGCTATTCAGCCCATGGAGCCAGCACCACCATTCACCATGATCATCCAATCAGTCCCCTGTTCCTGCTTTCTCTCCATACCCCCTTAGCCCTGAGAATTATAATTATAGTCCCTAACTTCTCCTCAAACATTTCAGTGTTTTTGTCTCGATGGTTTCTTGTGGGAGAGAATTCCACAGGCTCATCACTCCCCATGGTGAAGAAATTTCCCCACATCTTAGTCCTGAACCCTGACTGTGAGCCCTGGTCTGGACGCCCTGGACATCCATCCTGCGTTTACCCTGTCTAATCCTGTTATAGATCTCCATGAGATCCCCATTAAGAGCAGAAGAGACAAGGGAATAACTTGATGTAGGAGGTTTTATAAATTACAAAGCACAGCTAGGAAAAAAAGGGGCAGTATTTATATAGTGCCTTTCATGAATTCATTATGACTTGAAGTCCAAGAAGTATTTTTAAAGTGTGGTTTCTGTAGAAATGTTTGCAAACATGACTGGGGACTTGTACATAAGTTACCTGAAGTGAGCACATCTGACAATGCAGCAGTTTGTCTGTATTGCACTGAAGGATCGACTAAGGTAACAGGCTCACGTCTCTGAAATTAGTCTGAATCCAACAACGTTCTGAATCCAAGGCCAGGGTGCTACCACTTTTTTTAAAAAAAATGCTGACACCTGGGGAAGGGAAAGTTTTTTTTTTCTTAAAAAACATACCGACAGCACATGGACAGCAGTGACTGAAGAAGGCAGCTCATCGCTACCTTCTCAAGGGCAGCTACAGAGGGGAAATAAATATTGGGCCCAGTCAGCAACACCCACCTTCCATCAAACTTTAAAAAACCTTCTAACTGTAGGTTGACCAACAATGCCCTTAGAAAGGCAGCTCTAGGATGTTGACCCACCAACAGTGAACAAACGGCGATATATTTCCAAGTCGGGATGGTTAGTGGCTCAGAGGGGAACTTGGAGGTGGTGGTGTTCCCATGTATCTGCTGCCCTTGTCCTTCTAGATGGAAGTGGTTGTGGGTTTGGAAGGTGATGTCTGAGGATCTTTGGTGAATTTCTGCAGTGCATCTCGTACACAGTACACACTGCTGCTACTGAGTGTCGGTGGTGGAGGGAGTGGATGCTTGTGGATTTGGTGCCAATCAAGCGGCTGCTTTGTCCTGGATGGTGTCAAGCTTCTAGAGTATTGTTGGGGCTGCACCCATCCAGGCAAGTGGGGAGTATTCCATCACACTCCTGACTTATTTTTAAATGGGGAAATAAACAACTCCTCCAGACTGAGAGCAAAGGCAACAGGCCGTGTGAAAATCCTACCTCCACGCCACAGCACTGTGTGGAAGATTCAACAAAACATGTTAAATCCAAAAAGAGCCCTCCAGCCTATACCCCTTACATCATCTTCACACCAGGGACTCCCCATTCCTTAACAGTGCCAGCCCATACTATCTCCGTGCCACCCAATGCCCCATACCTACCAGCTGGCCCTTTATAGCTGGTCTGCAAAATTCCTGTCAACTAATGCCACCCAGACCCCTGTTTATCCTTCCATCTACTGGGCCAGCCCACTGAGTATCCACCATGAGCAGACCTCAGGACCCATTAGACCTAAGAGCAGAACTAGGCCATTCAGCCCATCGGGTCTGCTGTGCCATTCATTGTGATCCTGGCTGACCTGATAATCCTCAACTTCTGTTCTTTGCCTTTTCCGCACAACCCTCAAAACCCTTTCCTTTCCATTGAATCCCCGCGGTATGGAAGCAGGTCATTCCGAAATCTGTCTACCTCCAATCTGCGTATATTTAACGATGCCCCCAGCCTCCAGAATCCTCTGCAATAAAGAATTTCATAGATTTGCTTCCCTCTGAGAGGGGGGAAAAAAAAAAATTCCTCCTCCTCTGTCTGAAATGTATGACCCCTGTTCTGAGATTGTTCCCTGTGGCCCTAGAGTCTCCCACCATGGAAAGCAATCTTGTCAATTTCCAAAGAATCTTGTCTACTTCAATAAGGTTGTCTCTCATTACAATGAGTCCAGCCCAACCTACTCTACCTGTCCTCCATGTGACAGTCCTTCTGTAAACAGGATGAAACTTAGTGAATCTCCTCTGGACTGCCTCCATTGCCAATTTACCTTTTCTTTGACAAGGGGCCCAAAGCTCTCCAGAGTATTGCAGCTGTGGTCTGACTGTTCCCTACTTTTAAATTCCATTCACCTTGAATTAAAGGCCAGTGTTCTATCTGCCTTCTCTAGTACCCACTGAACCTGGACGCTGGCTTTCTGTTAATCCCTCTGTTCTGTAACTTTCTGCGGTTTATCTCCATCAAAATAATATTCAGTTCCATTATTCTTCCAGGCAGAATGTAACCTGATTTTGATTTGATTTATTGTTGTCACATGTACCGAGGTAATGTGAAAAGTTTTTGTTTTGCATGCAGTACAGGCAGGTCACACCATACAAAGTGCATTAGGGTAAAAGCACAGAGTGAGGAGCATAATGTTACGGCTGCAGAGAAGGCGCACAAAGAACGAGATCAACATTCGATTTAAAATTCGAGAGGTGCATTTAGAAATCTAATAACAGCGGGGAAGAAGCTGTTCTTGAACCTTTTGTTTAAGCTTCTGTATCTTCTGCCTGCGGAAGAGATTGTAACCAGGGAGGGAGTACTCTTTGATACAGCTTGCCTTCCTGAGGCAGCAAGCGTAGATGGAGTCACTGGATGGAAGGTCAGCTTGCATGATGTTCTGGGCTGCGTTCACAACTCTCTGTAGTTTCTGAAGGTCCTGAGCCGAGCAGTTGCCATACCAAGCTGTGACTCATCCAGATAGGATGTTTTCTATTGTGCATCTATCAAAATTGGTAAGAGTCATTGTGGACATGGTGAATTTCCTTAGCCTCCTGAGGAAGTAGAGATGTTGTTGTGCTTTCTCAACCCTTGCATTGATTTGGATGGACCAGGACAGATTGTTGGTGGTCACCACTCCCAGGAACTTGTTGCTGTCGGCCATCCCCAGCTCAGCACCATTGATGCAATCAGGGGCATGCCCTCCACTCTGCTTCCTGAAGCTAATGACCAGCTCCTTCATTTTGCTGATGTTGAGGGCAAGATTATATTCTTTCACATGCTGCCAAGCACACTCTCTCTATCTCTTTCCTGTATTCTGTCTTGTCTTTGCTTGAGATCCAGCCTACAACAGTCATGTTGTCAGCGAACTTGTAGACGGAGTTATGACAAAGCTTGGGCATGGAGTCATGAGTGTTTAGGGAGTATAGTAAGGGGCTGAATATGCAGCCTTGTGGGACAGTAGCATTGAGGATGATGGTGGAGGAGGTGTTGTCGCCTATTCTTACTGATTGTGGTCTATGGGTTAGGAAGTTGAAGATCCAGTTGCAGAGGTTGGAGCAGAGTCCCAGGTCCTCAGCAAACTCTTTGTATTATCCTCATCATTTGCCTTCCCACCTATTCTTGTGCCGTGTACTAATTTGAATAAAAGTAAATTTGTATTACGCAAAATATATTTCAGTCTTCACTATACTAGCAAAAACACTCCTCGTTTTAAAATACATTTACTAAACTTAAATTCCTTCACTTCATAAAAACTAAATTGAATTCAACTACAATGAGAATTGAAATTCAGAGTTACACATCAGAGTCTAAAACTACTTGTGGCTATCAAATTATGGAATGGAAATCACCCCACTGTCATATGAGAAATCATTATAAACGGTACTAATCCAGTAATGCAAATCCTCAGGTTGACAGTAATCACATTGAAACAGGAAATTATTTATTTTTAACTCTGTACACTTTTTTTTAAAAAAAAAAGTTAAAAGGCCAGGAGCTTTGACTGGTCTCTTCACCAGTTTGGCAGTTCTTCTGTGGTGTAATAGTTCTTTGGTAGTTTGACAGTTCTTTTGACAATTTGATGTCTACATTTATTTTATGCAATTTTTTTCCACAGTCTCAAAGGGCATCTGGTACCTCTCAAAGGGTTACCTTATCTGTCCAAAAGGGATGATTTATTGCTATAAGGATTCCATACTCCACCTCTTCCAATGGTGTCCTGGGGCCGGATCTAAAGAAGTAGTGTTTATACAAATGAGGTCCTGACCTGTTCTTACCTGGTCCTGATCTGCACACTCTGGTATACAGACACTTGCCTCATCACATGCACCCAGTTCGAGAGGCTGAACAACCAAACCCCCAGCTGACTCCACTCTCAGCCCCGTGAAGATTAAAAATGCCCTGTGCAGGGGCATTCCCTGGGATATCCGAGAACTTCTGCCATTTTTTGCTGGGATGGAAATTCTGTGCCTTACAATCAAATGTTGCAGTCGAGATATCTATTGATCTTTTAAATTGAACGTTTTAAACAATTCAGTCTGTGGATCATTTCAAAGCCATTTGTGACTGGGGTACCCCTCTTTTGTCAGGCCATGAACTGAGTCCAGAGAGTGAGAGAGAGAGAGACTCATGGGGATTGTTAAAATGTTTACTCATGCAATGGAACCGGCAAGTGCTAAAGAGCTGCTTCTAAGCTGTCCTGTTAAAAATTGATGTGGGCATCATTGGCTCTCTGGCATTTCTTATCCATCCCCAGTTGCCCCTTGAGGAGGTGATGGTGAGCTGCTTTCTTGAACCGCTGCAGTCCTCCTGCAGTGGGTTGACCCACAATGCCATTAGGGAGGGAATTCCAGGATTTTGACCAGCGACTGTGAAGAAACGGTGATATATTTCCAAGTCAGGATGGTGACTGTCTTGGAGGGGAACTTGCAGGACGTGATGTTCCCATATATCTGCTGCCCTTGTCCTTCTAAATGGAAGTGGTCGTGGGTTTGGAAGATGCTGTCTGAGGATCTTTGGTGAATTTCTGCAGAGCATCTTGGAGATGCTGCCACAGAGGAAGAGCTGCTGGTGGTGGTCGTGGTCTGTGTTCACCCTTGTCCTGCACACTCAAACATTACCGAAACGGGGAATGCTGGCGTGAATCTTGGAATTGGGTCCTGCCCCCAAGTCATCCTGAGCCAGCAAAAATTCAGGACATTTGATTTAAGGCAGAAATCGGGAGAGGTTTTCCATTGCACAGAAAGCATGACACTGTAGAAGTCACTGTCAAAATTCAACATGTGAGGATCAGTTAGCCAGGGTATTTAAAGGAATTGGGAATAAAGTGGTACATTATGCTGCACATTGTCAAGGTTAAACACTAACATAGACTGTTGTTACAAAATGACTGAAACAACAAGGAGAACAATGTAATGTGTACTGACTGATTCCTAGTGCTTTTATTAACAGCACAGAGCTTTTATAAAAACCTTGTAATTATTCTTTTATAAATATTATGTAATTCCCTTTTGAAAGTTATGAGTGAATCTGCTTACAGTACTCTTTCTGCCAGTACCTACTGGAATGCGATAACTCACCTGGATGAATGGGATGTGAAATTTAACACGCTTAGATTTGATACATTATATGTTGTAGGTAGCTACATACTGGAGATCACAGGTAAACCAGTAATGATTTTAATACTCGGGGGAGTGGGGAAGTTTTTAAAGAGATGAATAGTTTTTTGTCTCAGTCCGTTCATTTACTGCTGCTTCTCTTCAAACTGCAATCCACTTCAGAACCTCTGGATCATAAGAACATCAGAAATAGGGGCATCTGGCCATCAAACCTGCTCTGCCATTCAATAAGATCGTGGCTGATCTTTCCGTGAACTCAGCTCCACTTAGCCGCCCGCTCACAGTGTCCCTTATCTCCTTTACTGTTCAAAAATCTATCTTTGCCTTAAAAACATTCAAGGAGGTAGCATCAACTGCATCACTGGGTGGGGAATTCCACGGGTTCACAATCCTTTGGGTGAAGAATATCCTCCTCAACTCAGTCCTAAATCTGCTCTCCCTTTATTTTGAGGCTATACCTTCTATGCCTAATCCACCTAGCCTGCACTGTCCTGGACACTGTGCAAATTAGCACGACCAGTGTACCTAACCTGCACACTGAGCCATACAGCGAGAAACAGATCCTTGGTCCAACTAGTCCTTGACAAACATAATCCCAAACTGAATTAGTTCCACCTGTCTGCTTTTGGCCCATATCCCTCCAAACCTTTCCTATTCATGTACTTATCCAAATGCCTTTTAAATGTTGTAACTGTATCCAAATCTACCACTTCCTCAGG
The DNA here is from genome assembly GCF_030684315.1 of Stegostoma tigrinum. Lineage (NCBI taxonomy): Eukaryota > Metazoa > Chordata > Chondrichthyes > Orectolobiformes > Stegostomatidae > Stegostoma > Stegostoma tigrinum. Next base: position 45,514,198 of record NC_081374.1, read on the forward strand.
AAGTACATTCCATATGCGAACCACTCTCTGCATAAAAAAATTTGCCACTTATGTCTTTTTGAAATCTCTCTCCTCTCACCTTGAAAATGTGCTCCCTAGTCTTAAAATTCCCCATCCTAGAGAAAAGGCAACTCCCATCAACTCAATCTATACCTCTCATTACTTTGTAAACTTCTAACAGGTCACCTCTGAAACTCCTACGCTCCAGTGAATCAAGTCCCAGCCTTTCTTTATACCGCAAACCTTCCGTACCAGGCAACATCCTTGTAAATCTCTTCCGAACACCCTCCAGCTTAATCGTAGAATCATGGAATTCTTACAGTGTGGAAGTAGGCCATTTGGCCCATCGGGTGCACACTGACCCTTTGAAGAGCATCCCACCAAGACCCAACCCCTCCCTCCCTACCGCTGTAACTCTGCATTCACCATGGCTAATCCACCTAACCTGCTCGTCTTTGGACTGTGGGAGGAATATGGAGCACCAACCCAGAGGAGACCCATGCAAACATGGAGAATGTGCCATCTCCACACAGACAGTCACCCGAGAATAACATTGAGCCTGGGTCCCTGTGAGGCAGCAGTGCTAACCACTGAGCCACCGTGCTACCATTGCAACAATATCCTTCCTATAACAAGGTGACCATAACTGGACACAGTATTCCTGAAGAGACGACACCAATATCCTGTGTAAGCTCAACATGACTTCCCAACTCCTGTACTCAAAGGACTGAGCAATGAAGGCAAGCGTGCCAAACCTTTGGACTGTGGGAGGGAACTGGAGCACCCAGAGGAAACCTGCGCAGACACGGGGAGAATGTACAAACTCCACACACACAGTCACCCGAGGGTGGGATCGAACCCGAGCCCCTGGCGCTGTGTGGCTGCAGTGCTAACCTTTGACCAGATCTGGAACATTTCAGCTAGTTCCCATTGGCTGAGTCGTTCCACTTGCTGAGCTTTGCTGGGCGAACGGATTATGAATGTTGTTCATTCACGTGAGTTAGGATGGACATTTCAATATGAAATATTAATTAATTATTATCTTGGAACCAAGAACTGTTTGCTTCCTTGAAGTTATTGTATTTATAAATTAAGTTTATAATGTATTTATAAATAGTGCTGCAGTCGCTGACCAGACATAATCTTTTGCGCTCAAATCTTTTAGTTACCCAGGAGCCGTCTCCAATATTCCGACTGCCGGGGCACGTGCCCAACATCTCTGCCCTATCCCACGGCACCACCTTCCAAGCTCGGTCTCAAGTGCGATCGATTGGAACCACAGTGGATGGAAGGGAAAAGATGGCACCATTTCATGGGTTCCAGGTTCACACAGGTACGTGCCAAAGAGCACAGCTACCTCAACGCTGCACCCACCAACCAACTGACCTTTAGGGAAACCAAGTGGTCATTTATATCAGTACACGGGGTTAGCGGACAGTTTCCTGCTGACTCATGGTACAAAAGCAGAATTGAAGCGGTTATCTATAACGCCAAATGGCTGCTACTTTGGCACAGACTTGGCGTGTGATGTCAGCCTGCCAGGATGGGACAGGCCGCAGAAACTGCCAGCAGCAGTGCCACCAGCAGGAGCAGGGGGCCAGAGGCCGGGCCCGAGGTGGGGAGCAGGGGGCCAGAGGCCTGCACCAAGTGTGGGGGTGGGAGAGGCCGGGAGTAGAACCAACTAGCCTCCATTTAGCTATACTGCACGTTAAATTTTGAAGACAATTTTCCTGAACACAGACTTCCTGCAGCACCATCTCGGACTGGTTTCTGCTCTCCATCACTTAACAACTCGCTCTCACTTTGCGAATGCTCACTCTTTGCATCATCTGCAGTTGATCTTTATATGAATTGTATCTGGGTAAAATACAGTAGGGTCTAGAAAGTGCTGCAGAACCTCAGCATATCTGGCAATATCTGTGGAGAGAGATAACAAGGTGTGGAGCTGGATGAACACAGCAGGCCAAGCAGCTTCAGAGGAGCGGGAAGTTTCAGGCCTAGACCCTTCATCAGAAATGGCCTGAAACATCAGCTTTCCTGCTGCTCTGATGCTGCTTGGCCTGCTGTGTTCATCCAGCTCCACACCTTGTTAACTTAGATTCTCCAGCATCGGCAGTTCCTACTGTCTGTGGAGGGAGAAATCTCCCAGCCAATGGTGCCCACTGCTTCTCCCCACGTCCCTGAATTTTAAACGCGTTCAGATATTGAGCCTTTAGTCTTTTTGTTATTCTTCTATTATCCAATCTTGAGAATTTGTGTGCTCTCTCTGCCCCTCTTTACTGTTCTCTGAGCCCCCTTCCCATGTTGCTATTTTCCTGTCTGACTTCGCCGCTGGTCATTGATATAGTCCATCTTTCTAAATTTAATTCCTGGCCACCACTATTTAATTTGAAACATTTCCTATTTCCCTAGGTATGTGATTCACAAAAACGCTGGCCCAAGAATTTTATTTTATTAATTCATGTGATGAGGGCTTCATTAGCTGGCCAGCATTTACTGCAGGGTACAGTTAAGAGGCAACCACGTTGCTGACAGTCAGAAGTCATATGTAGACCGAGATAACACGGTGTGAAACTGGATGAACACAGCAGGCCAAGCAGCATCAGAGGAGCAGGAAAGCTGGTCTAAGCCCGAAACATCAGCTTTCCTGCTCCCTCTGCTGCTTGGCCTGCTGTGTTCATCCAGCCTCACACCGTGTTATCGCAGATTCTCCAGCATCGGCAGTTCCTACTGTCACGTGTAGGCCCGCCCAAGTAGGGATGGCAGTCTCCCTCCTTTTAAACCAGGTGGGTTTTTCCCAATAATCACGGTCAACATTAGACTCTTAATTCCAGATATTTATTGAATTTATATTCCACCATCCGCAGAACATTAGTTGGGTCTCTGAATTAACAGCCCAGCAGTAACACCACTGGGCCGTTGCCTCCCATGTACATAATCCACTCTTTCCGCAGTACCAGCACTTGCTTCTCCCCAAAAGTCTTTCAGTCTTATACTCATCTCTCTAACTTGATGAACTCCCTGTCAATTTATATGCAGCTCAATAATAATCCAGAAATAATGATCTTTGAGGTTCTACTTTTCAATTTAGTACCTTGCTCTGTATAATGTTCCATCTCCCTCTGTAATAGGGCTCTTGATGGTGAGACAGCTCTATAAACACATCCTCACTAGTGAGACTGTCTTGTGAGAAGGGATCCTGACGGTGAGACTGTCTAAGTAAAAGCGATCCATGATGGTTAGATTCTCCTAATAAACGGTTCTAAGAGAGGGATAAATTAATCATAGTTAACTAAGGAGAAGATAAAATTGAAGGAAAAATATCACATAAGGAGGTAAACATCAGCAAAAATCCTGAAGATTGGGATAAACTCAGAATCCAGCAAAAAAGAACTGAAAAGGTGATAAAGAAATACAAAATGAACTGTGAGTACAACCTAGCAAGTAATATTAAAACTGACAATTAGAGCTGCTTAAAATATATATGAAAAAGAGAGAGGTCAAAGTGAACAGAAACCTGTTAGAAATGTATCTGGGGAGGTGGTTATGGGGAACAAGGAAACGGCAGAGGAGTTAAAAACGGATTTTGCATCAGGCTTTACAGTGGGAGATACTTTGAACATTCCATCAATATTCAATAATACATGGGAAGAATTAAGTGCCGTCACCATCACTAAAGAAACAGTATTAAACAAACCCCTGGAGCTGAAAACCGATATCCTTCCAGCTCAGGTGGTTTGCATCCTAGGATCCTAAAAGAATTAGCTACAGGCCGTGGATGCATTGGTTGTAATCTTCCGAAAATCCTTGGATTCTGGAGAAGTACCAGAGGATTGGAAAACTGTCAATGTGACAGCCCTATTCAAAAAGGTGGGCAGGCAGAGAAAACCATGACTTCAGGCCAAAGAGCCTAACATTTATCATTGGAGAAGTATCGGAATTGATTGTTAAGAAAGTGATAGCAAAGCATTTGTAAAATCACAATCTAATCAAGCAGTCAGCATGGCTTTATGAAAGGGAAATCATGTCTGTTTAATTTTATAGTGTTTACCATGGAAGTCTCAACCATAGTGGATAGAAGTGAACCAGTAGGTGTGTTGTATTTGGTGTTCCAGAAGGCATTCAATAAAGTACTTCACAATAGGTTAGTTCATAAGATAAGAGCCCACAGCGTTGGAGGTAATGTATTGGCTTGGATTGAGAATTGGCTCATGGGCAGGAAACAACATGCAGGGATGAGAGGCTCTTTATTTAGGCTGGTGACCTGTGACCAGTGCGGTTCCACAGGGAGCAACCATTTACAATCTATGTCAATGACTTGGAGGACAGAAGTGAATGTTTGGAGTTAAATTTATAGACGATGCAAAAATAGGTGGAAAGGCAGATTGAGAAGGGGATACAGAGAGTTTAAGTGAGATGCATATAGGTTAAGTAAGTGGGCAAAACATTGGCAAATGGAGTATAATGTGAGAAAATGTGAAGTTCTTTTGCTCTCCCTTCCAAAATGAACAGAATGCTATCTATTTGGAGAAAGCTGCAACATGAAGGGACTTGGAGGTACTGTACACAAAATATAGAAGGTTAGCACAGTACAGTACAGAATCAGGCAAATTGAATGTTGGCCCTTATTTCAAGGAGGCTTGTGTATAAGAGTAGGGAATTCTTAGTGCAACTGTACGAGGTGCTGGTGAGACCACATCTGGGGTTTTGAGAGCTGTTTTGGTTCCCTTATTGAAGGAAAAATATTTCATGGAGGCAGTTCAGAGAATGTTCACCTGGATGATCTCTGATTCGGGAGGGGAATGATAAATCAATTTGGGACTCTACTCACTGGAGTTTAGAAGAATGAGAGGGATCTTATTGAAACATATAGGATTCTTAGCTGAGCAGAAGTATCCCCTCATGGGAAAGTCTAGGACCAGAGGGAATGGTCTCAGAATTAAAGGTGCCTATCTGAGACGGAGATGGGGAGAAATTTCTTCTCCGAGTTGAGATTCTTTGGAACTCTGTGTGTATATTTAAAGCTGAGATAATTAGATTCTTGATCAGTTGGGGAATTGAGGGTTATGGGAAAGATACGGGAAAGTGGGCATGATGAATGCCAGATAACAAAGTGTGGAGCTGGATGAACACAGCAGGCCAAGCAGCATCTCAGGAGCACAAAAGCTGACGTTTCGGGCCTAGACCCTTCTTCAGAGAGGCTTCTCTGATGAAGGGTCTAGGCCCGAAACGTCAGCTTTTGTGCTCCTGAGATGCTGCTTGGCCTGCTGAGTTCATCCAGCTCCACACTTTGTTAGCTTGGATTCTCCAGCATCTGTAGTTCCTACTATCAATGATGAATGCCAGACCAGCCATGATCCTATTGATTGGTGGAGCAGGCTCAAGGGGCCAAATAGTGTGACCCTGGTCCTATTTCTTCTTGTCTCATTATCTTAAAGAGATACATGATGGTCAAAGTCCTAATATAAAAGGGTTTTTACCAACATCAAAGAGATTTTGATTCCCTGTATGAACAGTCCCCAGTGGAAAACAATTTCTATAGAGAGTTTCTGGTTACAAAATAATTACAGCACAGCAACCAGCCCATCCAATGCTTATGCTTCATATCACATTCTATTCATCTATTCCCATCAATATCTTCTTCAATCCCTTTGTCTTTCATCTAGCTGATACTTAAAAGCATCTATATACTTATCTTGACCAATCCCTGTGATTGTGTGTTCCACATTCTCCATGCTGTTTGGTAAAGATATTTCTCCCAAATTCCTATTGGAGCTGTTAGTTAAGGACTCTAGTTCTGGCCTTTCCTATTCCATCAGACTCTTTAAGTCTTCAATTTAGCAGCTCATCCCAGCATCTTCTATTCCCTAGAGAAAACAGTTTCAGCCCATTCATTGTTTCCTGCTGGGTACAATATTCTGGGTATAATGCTCTATATTCTGTTTCAATTATGGAAACCTGAGCCGTTTCCCGTGTTCTAAGTGTGGTTTAACCAGGGCTGCACACAGAACACAACATAAACCTCTGTGCTTTTCAAATTTTTGTCTCTAGAAAAGAACCTGAGTATCTTTTTTTAGCCCTGAAGAAGTGTCAATACCCAAAATGTTAATTCTGATTTCTCTCCAGATGCTGCCAGATCTGCTGAGTTTTTCCAGCAGCTTCAGTTTTCATTTCTGATTTCCAGCACGCGCAATTCTTTGGGGGTTGTATTTTCATTTTTGAACTCTTTGTGTTCCCTTAGATGCCTCATTCCCCTCTCTCCCATTTAGAAACATATTTCCTAAAGAATGCACAGCCTTCTAACTCTTGATATCGAAATGTATAACCTCACACAGTTATGTTTTCATTTGCCTGTTACATGTCTATTCCAAAGTTATTTAACATCTTCCTGTACTTTTGTGGCATTTCTTATCTACATTATCCAAACCTATCACAGTAACTGCTTTTGACTCTCCTTCACTGTTATCTGTTCAGTAGTCAGCTTGCAATCTATTCTGCTACTTGCTCACTCATTCCAGCTACCAGCTTACCATTAAATGATTCTTTAAAAATCGTCATCAGTCATGTATTCAACATTAGCCTCGTTCATTCTTTCAGTAAATTAAGTTGAGCACAATATGTGTTGACTATTCATCATTACTTTTCAGCTCCAGGATATTTTCTTGAATACATCTTTTATTCATGGATCCCATGATTTCCCAAGCACTAGTGTTTAGTTGATTTAAAATTTGTTTTATCTCGCTTCCTGCATCTAAAAATTTCACATTAGAGGTCACTCTGGCACAGATGCTTTACTGATTTATTAATAAACGTATGTAATGATGCTCCTGTTGTGTCTTGCTTCAATGCGCTATGTACAATTCAGCAGAACCAGTCTCTTAGATTTGATTTCTTGTCTACTATTTTGTCCTTTTCTACATTAAATGTCTATAATTTTTTAAAAAATTGTTCCTTCTAATGTCACAACCAAAATGTCAGTCTCTGTGATAATGGGAACTGTAGATGCTGGAGAATCCAAGATAATAAAATGTGAGGCTGGATGAACACAGCAGGCCCAGCAGCATCTCAGGAGCACAAAAGCTGACGTTTCGGGCCTCTCTGATGAAGGGTCTAGGCCCGAAACGTCAGCATTTGTGCTCCTGAGATGCTGCTGGGCCTGCTGTGTTCATCCACCCTCACATTTTATTATGTTAGTCTCTGTAACTCTGTTAGTAGCACACTTGCACTTAACTTGACGGGTTAACTGTGGGGCCTGCGGATAAAAAACAAAGTTGTCATTCGCTCTGGTGCAGTACTGAGGGGGTGCTGTACGTTTGGGTGAGCTCCCACCTTCCAGCTTGGGTGAGCATGGAAGGCTTCCATTTCAAAGAATAACAGGAGTATTACCACTGATGCTGTCACCAGTATTTTCTTTTCAGTCAACATCACAAAAGACTGAGCAGACAATCTGTGTCATGTGGTTGGTTGTGGGAGCTTTCTGAATTCAAATTGGCTGTCATATTTTCTACCTTCGAACAGCAGCTCTACTTTATTGGCTGCAAAGTCCATCGGTCATGGAAAGCACCAAGTGAATGGAAATCTTTGTCTTTTCTCAATTGTTGAATATTCTTGCCATTTCTCCACCAATAACTGAATGTTTTGTCATGTGTAGCTTTAGTGAGCCTGTCTGTATCCTAGTTTTATTTTTATCGTGTGTATACATTTCTGCAGAACTCATTACAAATACTTTTAATATTGATAGTTATTTAATTTTGTAGTTGCATTGTGTCTTCTTAGTAGATTTCTTGACTTCTTTTCTAGCCTTCTCAAATATCCTTTTTGTTATCTTCTTCTATGTTGTCAGTCTTTTTTCCTGTAGTTTCAATTTCACATATTTTGTTATTTATCTATGGTGTATTGCACCTGGGTAGGCTGGTCTTCATTTTTAGTGAGGGTTTTTTTCCTTTGGCTGCTAATAACTACTATGTTAAATATTCTGCGCACTGCTCTCCTGCCTATGTTTGGGAATATATCTTTATAAATTATTTCCCTCATTTCATTCTCAACCCCCTATAATCAGGCCCCTCCCTGACAATTTATTGCTGTTGGCTTTGTCTTTCTCTATCTTCATGTTAAACCTCCTTGTGTTGTGATTGTTATGATTGCTATTGCCTAGATGTTTCGCTACAAAGACTTCTCTTATCTCTTCAGGTTCAATTTTCTTCACTGGATCCAGCAGTGCTCTGTCTCTCTCATTGGGCTTTTTACCTACAGGGTAAGGAAGGAGCCGCTGTACCCCTTTACTACATCATATTCCCAATTAATTTGGGATAATTACATCTCCTTTTTACTGCTGTCTGTCCCCTTTACTAATTTCATTTTCTTTTGCTTCATATTTTATCTCTGATTTCCTTTCCACGGGTAGCTATTCTGTTGTAACCACTTTCAGCATGACCATCCCCCTGCCTTTTTTCTCAAACATCTGCAATTCTGTTTCTAACCTGCTCTTAGTTATGTCACTCTTTTGTCTCCTGCCATTCTGTAATCTAGCCCAGAATCCCTTTGCTCTTCCCTGGCTGATCAGGTTATAACCAGTGATCTGTATGTCAACAGGTCACACAGCCATCTTTAAAATGCTGCTGCTGCTAGAGTGCAGAGTCCTCATGGTGTTTTGGCAGTGTTCACCTGTTTAAGTTTGGACTCTGTGCACATTTCTGTCCAGTTTGATTCATCTCTCACCATTGTTTAATCTGTTTTTAGCTGTCCTATTGTTTTATAATTCATTAGTTCTTTGACACTTTATGTTACCACTGTTTGCAAGTTTAACCATTATTCTGATCACCTCATTCTTATATCTTCAGGCTTATTTCATTTTTTTGCCACTTTCTAAACCCACGACCACCTCTGTCCAGAAGGACAAGAGGCAGCAGATACATGGGAACACCACCCCTTGCAAGTTCCCCTCCAAAGCCTCTCACCATCCTGACTTGGAAATATACTGCCGTTCCTTCAATGTTGCTGGGTCAACATACTGGAATTCCCTCCCTAAGGACACTGTAGGTCTACTGCAGTGGTTCAAGGGGGCAGCTCACTAACACTTTCTCAAGGGGCAGCTAAGGAGTAATAAATGCCCACATCCCCTAAGTGAATTAAAAAAAACTCGCATGTACAGCCCTGACATATTGCTATTTTTAGTTTGTTTATCAGTATTATTTTGATCCTGTAAATGCTTTCTTGAGATCTCAACTATGTTTCCATGTTCGGATTCATGTTGATCTCATAGAAACACAGAAATCAGGACCAGGAGTAGTCTATTTGGCCCTTTGTGTCCGCTTCACCGTTGATTTAAGATCAGTTCCTATTTTCACCCCATACCCTTTGAACCCTTTAGCCGTAAGAACTATGTCTAACTCTGCCTCGAAAACATTCAATGTTTTGGCCTCAGCTGCTTTCTGTGGTAGAGAATTCTACAGGCTCACCACTCTCTGGGTGAAGCTATTTTCTCCTCATCTCACTCCTAACTGACCCACCCTGTATCCTGAAACTGTGATGGCCCGGTTCTGGACTCCCCAGTCATCAGGAACACCCCTCCTGCTACCCTGTCCAATCCTGTCAGAAATTTGAAGGCCTCTATTACACCCCCCCTTATTCTTCTAAACTCCAGCAAATATTGTGTCAATTGATCCATTCTCCGTTCATAAATCAGTCCTGCCATCCTAGGGATAATTAGAACTAATTATCCCTGTTTATTTTATCTTATTTTTAATGTAACAAAACTTCTGAGCCTTTTTTACTGTGAATATTTACAAATATCCTCCAGCAAGGGAGGCATATGACTATCACATCTTCTCCTGAGCCCTTGAAGGAGCCTGCATTTGAAGTTTTTTTTTCCCTTTTAGACAGCACAATGCCTCGAATTGTGAGCATCACGCAGTGCCCACGATCTGCCGGTACGGTGAGCTCACCGCTGTGGATTCCCGGCAGTAAGCTGAACAACACTGAGGCCTTCCGCAATGGTCACTGGGAAGAACCACTGAACCTCTCCAACAGGTCAGAAGGCAAGAGGGATCTTGAGATGTGCTCACTCCTTTCAACACAGCAAGCTCCGGCCACAGGGAAAATAGCAGGTGAGGCTTCCAAATATACCGAGCTCTTTCATGTCCGTTTGATGAACAGGATGTCAGTAATTTTGTTTCTTGCGTTTATGTGAGAGTGAGGATTAATTTTGCAAAAGCATGACCCAATACCAAGCTCTTAGAACCAGGGGTGCCCAGGATCATTGCTCGTTCTGAGCTGGCCCAGCTCAGGATTGTGGCCAGCGTTTCCAACACCAGTCAACCTGTGATAGTAAGAACTGCCGATGCTGGAGTCGGAGATAGCATAGTGTGGAGCTTGAGGGACACAGCAGGCCAGGCAGCGTCAGAGGACCTCCCCCATTTCTGAAGAAGTTTCCCAACCCGAAACATCTGCTTTCCTGCTCCTCTGATGCTGCCTGGCCTGCTGTGTTCCTCCAGTCCCACACTGTGTTATCAACCTGTGCCTGCCACCCAGAAATAAAAAATAATCATCAAAAAGTCACGATTGAGCTTGGTGATCAGCCAGCCGTGGATAAATAACATCAGCCCTGGTAACCCATGGCTCTAAACTTGAGGTCCTCCAAAACTCTCTCCTACCCGAATTCCACCAAGTCCCTTCCATCCTTGTTTTGAAATCCCCCGATGGTCTTGCATTTTCATTGTGTGTGATGCCGTCTAGCCTCACAACCCTCAGGTCTCTGTGCTCTCTCATTTTGGCCTGTTTCTTCTCCCTGGTTTTAATTGGTCACCATTGGCAGCCATTCCTTCAGTCGCATGGATCCTAAGCTCTGGAAATCCCTTCGTAAACATCCCCACCTCTTTTCCCTCCTTTCCAATGCTCCTTGAAGCTACCTGTTTGGCATTTGGTCATCTGCCCGAAAAATGTATCTGAAATACATGACTTCGTGTGAAGTTGGTTTGATTTGTGAAATTTCACAAGACCCATCAAATAATGAGGAACAGAGACAGATGAGATAAATAATGGTTGGGTTTTTAAAGATGAACGGAGATAAGGAGGCCCGGTGTGCAGGTACTCAATGAGAATGACCAAGATTAAACATGCAGAGATGTGATGTATCTGACCAACCCTGGGGCAGTAGGGAGGTTGCAGAAGGATCTAGCTGCTGCTGATGTTTACCCCTAATGAGACTGATTCCTGTGTAGACTGCAGGCTGCTGTGGGACTACGTTTATCAGCTCCTCTCCGACAGTCGATATGAGCAGTACATCAAGTGGGAAGACAGAGAGTCCAAGATCTTCCGTGTTGTTGACCCGAACGGACTGGCACGACTCTGGGGAAATCACAAGGTGAGCAGCTTACAGTTTCTGGGCAGGGAATCCTGTCTCGACACAGACTGGTCTCTCTTTAGGAAAGAGATGTTCGCTTGGCTTTCAATCCAAGGTTACAAATCTTCATCGATAAACCTCACCTGGATACCATTAGCATTTTCAACAAATGCTTTTCATTGGGAACCATTGTGTTAGCTTAAGGTCACCCAAAGTGCCCATAGCAAAGGAACAATAATACCCATTCCCTGTTGAATCTGCTCCGCTGTTAACTGAATCATTGATTGCCCAGCCCTAATTGCCGTAGTGGAAGTGATGTTGGAAATTGGAGCCACTTTGTTGAATCACTGCTGTGCTTGGTGTGTCAGGAGCAGAGGATTTTGACCCACTGACACTGAGTATACAGCAGTGTGTTTCTAGGTCAGAATAGCATATTGGAAGGGAGCACGCATTCTTGGTGTTCCCATGTACCCGCTGCCCTCATCTTTGTAGATGGTAGAGGTCATGGACTTGGAAGGTGCTGCCGACAGAGCATTGGTCACATATACAGAGTGTGGTCACTGGCCATCACTGGTGAAGAACGTGAATGTTTTAAGTGGTAAGTATGGGGCCAGTCAAGCGGGCTGCTTTGGCTTGGATGCTGTTGAGCCTTTTGAGTGTGCTTGGGGCTGCACCCATCCAGAAAAGTGGAGAGTATTCCATCACACTCCTGACTTGTGCCTTATAGATGATAGACAGGCAGAAGCTGATTTATTCATAGCCTCTGACCTTTTGTTGTAGCCACAGTGTTTCTTTAGTGATCCAAGTAGAGTTCATGGTCAATGGTAACCCCAGAATATTGACAGTGGGGGATTCTGTGATGGTATTGCCATTGAATGTCAAGGGGCAGTGGGTAGGTTGCCTCTTATTGGTGATGGTCATAGCCTAGCATTTTTGTGGTGCAAATGTTACTTGCCACTTGTAGGCCCAAGCCTGGATATTGTCCAGAACATGGACTGTTTCAGTATCTGAGGAGTCGAGAATGGTGCTGAACATTGTACAAACGTTAGCAAACATCCCCACCTCTGACCTTATGATGGAGGGAAGGTCATTGATGAAGCAGCTGAAGATGGTTGGGCCTGGGACTCTACCCTGAGGAACTTGTGCAGAGATGTCCTGAAGCTGATATGACTGACCTCTCTCAACCACAAGCATCTTCCTATGTGTCAGGTATGATTCCAAACAACAGAGTGTGTGCCCCCTGATACCCACTGATATCAGTTTTCCTAGGGCTTGATACCACACTCAGTCAAGTGTAGCTTTGGTGTTAAGGGCTGTCACTCTCGCCTCCCCTCTGGAATCCAGCTCTTTTGTCCATGTTTGAACCAAGGCTGAGGTCAAGAGCTGAGTGGCCCTGGCGGAACCCAAATGGGGTGTCACTGATCAGGTTATTGCTGAGCAGGTGCTGCTTGATAGCGCTGTTACTGACACCTTCCACCACTTTACTGATGATCAAGAGGAGACTGATGGGGTGGTAACTGATCGGGTTGGATTTGTCCTGCTTTTTATGTACAGGACATACCTGGGCAATTTTCCACATTGTTGGGAGGATGCCAGCGTTGTAACTGTCCAGGGACAGCTTGGCTAGGGGAGCGGCAAGTCCTGGAGCACAGGTCTTCAGTATTGTTGCCGGAATGTTGTCAGGGCCCGTAGCCTTTGCAATGTCCAGTGCTTCTCGTTGTAATTGACCAGACCGGACTCCCTCAAAATATTATCAGAAGGTAGCCTAGACCCTAACATTTTCACATTTTTAATGGCAAATGTGAAGTGCCTTGTTCCAGATTCAATGTGATTGGTCAAACTATGCGGCATTAAGCAAAACACAATTTCTTTAAACACTATAGTTAAAATAAAACCAGAGAAAGAAGAATTTAGAATAATGTAATTCTGTCCGATTCAGTAACCACTAGTATTTAACATTTCCAGTATAGTAACATCTCATAAACATATGCCTTGGCAAAAAGGCAAATTCAGAAAACTAGGTTTGTCTCAAAGGTAGGGCAGCAGCAGAGAGAAACCCCAGGCTTCTAGTTGTAACTGAGAGATGGAACAAATAAACCTACTTATAGAGACATACAACACTGAAACAGACCCTTTGGTCTGACCAGTCCATGCCCACGATAATCCCAAACTAAAATAATCCCGCCTGCTTTCCCATATCCCTCCAAATAATTCCTACTCATGTACCTATCCAAGCTTCTTTTAAATGTTGTAATTATACCTGCATTCATGATCCACGTGTAAATTACCCTCTATGTTTTTAAAAAAAATTGCTCCTCAGGCCTGCTTTAAATCTCCCTCCTCTGACTTAAAAAATATGCCCCTCATTCTTGAAATCACTCATCATGAGGAAAAGACAATTACCATTAACTCTGTCTGTACCTCTCATTTTATAAAATATCAGGCCACCTTTCAACTCCCTATCCTCCAGTGGAAACAGTCCCAGCCTTTGTTTATAACTCTAACCTTCCATACCCAGCAACATCCTGGTAAATCTCTTCTGAATCCTTTCCAGGTTAATAATACCCTCCCTTTAATCAGGCAACTAAAACTGGACACTGTATTCCAGAAGAGGCCTCACCACTGTCCAGCTTGCACAACCGGTACATGACTTCAACTCCACGACAGCAACTGCTTGTAGCTAAACCTAAAAACAAAAACAGAACATGGGAAAGCCTGGTCGGTGAGAGCTGGCTACACCCAGCCAGGCTGCCTCTATTGTTCCAACTTCAAAAAAATCCCTCAAGTCTTCGCAGGCTGTTTACTTTCTTATAGACGGCTCAACACATCTTGTTCAATCTCTCTTAATAAAAAGCCAGGACAAAATAACCTGTTAAAGTCACAGCATCATCATGTAGCTGTTTCTTGATGTTACTTGGAGTGAATCGAATTGGCTGAAGACTGGTATCAGCAAAGCTGGGGACCAGTGGTGGAGGCCGAGATGGATCATCCAATCAGCACTTCTGGCTGAAGACTGCTGTGAAAGCTTCCGTCTTATCTTTTGCACTGATGTGCTGGGCTATTCCATCGTAGAGGATGGGAATATTTGGCAAACCGTCTCCTCCAGTGAATTAATTGTCCATCGCTGTTCATGACTGGATGTGGCAGGACCACAGAACTTAGATCCCAATCACGTTTGACAAGATCCTTGAGCTCTGTCTGTCACTTGCTGATGTTATTTTGCTTGAAAGTAGTCCTGTTTGGTGGCTTCACCAGATTGACACCTCAGTTTTAGGTATGCCTGGTGCTGTTCCTGGCATGTCCTCCTACAATCTCCATTGGGCCAGGGTTGATCCCCTGGTCTGGTGGTAGTGGTTGAATGGGGGATCTGCAGGGGCATGGGGTTACAGATTGTTGTTGAACATGATGATTGCTGTCAGTACCTTAAGAAATCCCAGTCTTGAGTTGCTAGATCTTCTCTGGAGCGATTGAATTTAGCACTATGAGAGGGTATGCTCAATGTAAAGAAGGTCAATGGAAGGACTGTGCTGTGGTCATTCCTGCCGGTGCTGTAATGGGCAGATATTGCTATGACTGGACAAGGCCAAACAGATTTTCCCTTTGGTTGTCTATGTCACCACCTCACGCAGACTCAGTACATGGACTTGGTCAGTTATGGTGCTGTAAGTCTGTTTTAGTGATGGACATTGAAATCGCCATATTGAGTACATTGTGTGCCACCGTCATCATGTGTGCTTCTACCACATCGTGTTCAAAATGGAGGAGGGCTGATTCATCAGCTGAGGGCTAGCAGTCAGCAGCAAATTTTTGTGCCCATGTTTGCCCTGATCACTGAGACTCTGTGAAGCTTAGAGTGACAGCCTCCAAACTCTCGAGGCAGCAGTGCAGCAATAGAGTGAGTGGATGCAAGAGGAAGGAGGAACCCTGGAAGGAGATGCAGTTGATGGGTAAAGTAATGTACGCGATCACCATAGTGTAAATGCACTGAAATTAATTTTTTATTCAGGAAGAGTGTAAGGAATGTGAAACCCAGACATGAAAACGGAGTCAGGGTTCCAACTGAGTGAACAAGTAGGCTTGAGGGATTAAACGGCCTCGTCCTGTATCTTTGTCAAGTCTGAAGAAGTTATTGCACTGGGCTCCTACCTTCCTAAAGAACTCCACACAATACAAGCCATAGTTCGGCCCTGTGTTAATAGAACCTGCTGGAGAACTTGATATAGGGTGTCGCTCTGAGTCACCGGGGGCAGTGTGTCTTCCTTTCTGATGAAGGGTCTAGGCCCGAAACATCAGCTTTTGTGCTCCTGAGATGCTGCTTGGCCTGCTGAGTTCATCCAGCCCCACACTTTGTTATCCTGTCTTCTTGTTTCTCTTTTTTTAAAATCATTTTGTTTCCACTTCCACTCAGAACCGAGCAAATATGACGTACGAGAAAATGTCAAGAGCTCTACGGCACTATTATAAACTGAACATCATCAGAAAGGAGCCTGGCCAGAAACTGATCTTCCGGTAAGCCTCACCATCTTTACCGAGTGTCCGGGATCACAGTAACCATTTGGGTCACGGTTACATTTTTTTTGCCCTGGTAATCCTTTCCCATTCTCGCTCAGACGTCCTCACAACATCATGGCCTGTCTGTAAATCAGCGAATGGAGCTGCATGATTCAATAAAAAGCGCACCAAACTTTGGGCAGTGGGCCGGGATTGGACTGGCAGGATCACGTGGGACAGAGGCTCCTAACAACTGAGCGCTCCTTTCGAAAGACTTGCATATATTTATAACACTTTTCACAACCGCAGGATGCCCAGCCAATGAAATCCTTCGAAAGTGTGGTCACTGTTGAAATGTAGGAAACAAATTTATGCAGCAGTGTGATAATGAGCAGATATGTGTATTTGGGGTATTTACTGAGGGGTAGATATTGCCTGGGAAAATTCGCCTTGCTTATCTTTGAAATAGTGCTGTGGCTACTTCTATATTCACCTGTCGGGGCAGCCGAGACCTAAGTTCAACTTCTGTTCCAAAAGATGGCCCCTGCAACAGTGCAGCACCCCCTCAGTGCTCCAGTGGACGGTAGGCTCTCATTTCTGTGCTCGAGCCCTAGTGGGCTCCATGATTTCACAGTCCTGAGTCTGAGACTAGAGTGAACCACACCTCACTGAAACCCAACATCTCTTCACTCCCCAAGTAACATCGCAGCTATCACACAGTGAGCCATAATAACCAAAAGCATTCCTGTCTTCAATCTGTATTGGAGAAGTCTCCTAGTAAAAATATCTTTGAGATGCGAGAGAGATGTCCACATTCTGCTAACAATAATGGACTAAATCAGATTTTCAGCCTAGACATCTCCATGAGTTTCTAATAGGCTTGAGGGATTATACACTGCTTTAGTTGATTTAAAGGATTATGCTAGTTACCCAGCCTCCTAAACTAGTAGGTTAACACTCACTGGGGTACACGGTGTGCTTTCTACATATGCGTTGGTACCAATGTAAGAAAATTCCCTGAGTACAGTTTATGAATACGCACCTGTTCAATTGGCTCGTCTGTTAAAGACAAGTGGTGAAAACATAATGAACTTTTTGCATGCTATTTCCAGATACATGCTCCAGGTAGGAAGGGTTTGCACAGTATTAGGGACCAGACCAAATGTCATCACACCATATCGAGGAGATAGCCCAAACCCTAACTTATATCGGTTTTTAAAGGTAGGTGTAAGGCACTGTGCTCCAGATGTGATTCTGTCAGTCGAACTACTAGGCTTTAACAAATAACACTTTACCCTTATATCACAGTTAAAATACAAACAAAAAATGAATTTGCATAACTTTAATTCTATCAAAATACTTAACGAAACAATATCTTATTTAACTACCACTATAGCAGCATCCCATAAACACACCCTTGGCAAAGGCAAATTCAGCAAAATTTCCCTCACTTGCGATCTCCTCCAGTCCAGGTAAAAGAACAATGACAGAATGAATCTAGCAGCAGAGAGAGAACTCACTTCTGTAGCAGCAGCAAGTGAGATGTATCTAGCAGCTTCAACTCCAAATATCCCAACTTCAACAACTGAAAGCAAAACTGAAATCCTGGGTTTGTGCAAGCCTGGTTCCACTCACTCATGCTTCTTTTGTCAAATTGAAAAAGAAATGTTAAAAACTATTTATTTTGCTTTCTATGGAGCAGATACTTCAGCGAGGTTTATTATAACACCCCTCTTCAAGAGAAACAGGTCAGAACAAATCCCTCTTAAAGGCATATCTCCTCACAACAGGAACATACAATGGGAACATGTAGGCTACAATCATACTGGCACCAGCTGTCATGATATCTGTCAACCAGCTTCATCTGACAGTGAAAGCTGGCAGCCACGCAGTAAGAAGCACATTGGAAGGGATAGGGATCAGAAAGCTGACAACTCTCTGGGCCATACTCAAAAGTGAGGAGTGAAACATCATCACATTTGACTGGTAGCTTTCATAGTGGGAAGTATTTGTAAGGAACATTGTTGTGTTTAATGTTGCAATTCCGTGGTCGAAGAGGAAATCACAGCCGCAGTGTTTTTGAGAAGGTCCTCCTGGTGATTGCTGGATCTCACTAGCTCTTTACTGTTCTTGGATATGGGATCACTTCTGCTGTGAGGATTATCTTGCACAAAATGACTCTGACATCATGTACGTTGTCAGTAAAGCAGTAAAAATCCAACCTCGCCCATCTTACTACAAAAAAAGTCACTCATACCAAACCATTTGGGGGAAAATTGTTCTGTAATTAATATGTGATTGTCCATGGACAATGTGTGTGTGTGCGTGAGGGTGGGGGGGGGGGGGGGGCGGCGGTTGGGATGATAAAATGGGGAAGTGTTCATGATGGAGGCGACACGGACGATGGACTAGAAAGGAACAGCATTGATGGGCTGATAGTATTTTCAAACTGTTGTCCTTTTCTTTGTTTGTGAATGTTCCAAAGTTGCGGTACACTGCCCTGAAATCGTCCTCCTTTCCCTAGACTGTATTTCAACTCTATAGCTCGCATCTGCCTGTTTCCAAGTGAAAGATCAGCGTGTGACCCCCTCCCCAACCATATCTGTTTACACAGGTTCCTGAAGACCCCAGATGAAATCACCCACAAAGCAGACAAATTGGAACAACTGGAATTACACGAGCAGGAAGGAGCCGATTTCAAAGAGGACACATTTCAGCTCTCTCCATGACCGTGACGTCAAAAATGGCACTAACCTGAGCCCTGAGCCTGCCCAGCTCCTGGTCCTGCAGACTGACACTTCTCAACCCAAAACAAACTTTTGCTTTTCCAAATGGTACTGAGTGTGAAGTTTTCCTTCCTTTTTGGGGTTTGTGATTTTGGTTTGTTGATAATAGCACTACATTCAATACATGCACTGGCAAAACTGTAAGATATGTTGAAGCTTGCTGTGAGTTGTGAAGGGAAATTGTGAATAAATTCTTAATTCTTTGATTCCTATCTGTCCGGCTCCCCTGTGTTTGTTCAGCTGTTTAGAAGCAACAAGTTCAGGATAGTGAAACTGAGTGAATGAATTAGGACCCAGAGACTTCATTTTGATCTTTGGATGATGATGTGAGCATTGTGTTGGTTGGATCTCGATCTAGGGGTGAACAGGCCACATTATCCACCCAATATAAAGACCGAGGTCTCACTTAAACCTGACTAGCAAGGAGTGCAGCAAGTGTCTAGATGTATTTTCTTTCATGTCATGTCCCCCCAGGCTGAGAGGGCCACTACTAAGTTCAGTGCTTGATCAGAAAGTCAGGGTGGGGATGGTACCAACTTGGATTCACTTTCTCACTGGAGGTGTGTGAAGATGGTTCCATATTTCCCGCTGGCAAATTCTTGTGGTTCTAAGACAGTGGGGAGGGGTCTGCTTATGGCTGGGTGCCCCATTAAAAAGAGAAACTAGATTCACAAGCTCAGGAACCTCGTTGTTCGCCCAAAGCTCAGTTTACAAGGGAGACAGGAATGAGGATTATGGTGGTAGAGTTAGTGGAAAGGGCATTCACGCTAACACGGATCTGTATGGCCTTTTGGAGTGTAGTCATTTCACATCACCTACCACAGGCGACAGTCTGACCCAATTCCGGTTGTGCACCCCAAATGGCGCAGCCTTGGACCACGAGCAGAACTGGAATCATGTAGAAAAGATTGAGAGTAAGTTCAGAGTTATGCAGGATTAAATTATAAAGTGATGGAAGGGGCTGCTGACAGTGTGACAAAGTGAATAAAGTGTTGCAGAGGGCTGCGGAAGTGAAGTCATTGAGTGAGTTTAAGACTGAGATAGAGAAGTCCTTGATTAGTAATGGGGATCGAGGGTTATGGGGAGAAAGCAGGAGAATGGAGTTGAGAAACATATCAGGGAAACACCCTTGACTGCCCGTAAACAGTTTAATTTACGATAACATTAGGAATTTCAGGAGCATTGAGGCATGAATATGTGGTCTGGTTACTATGGAATTGAAGTTACACAAGTTTATTGAAAGCAAGTGCCAATTCTTGGCCCTACAGATGGTAACTCAAAAAGGGAGAGCTGCTTTGAGGGGCCCAATGGTAAAGGACAAGTACATTTACTGGATAATGGCGAAGGGTAGGGCAAGACTGTTCTGCAATAACAAACAAGCAGGATGCTTGTGAGAGATGCTTTCGGTTCGATACAAAGGGGCCGGAACCTACAGGATTTAAGGAATTAGAGTTGCCTGGGTGAGCTTTGCTGGTGGAATCCCGATTATGAAGACCCAGGCTGAGTGGAACAGAGATCATCAAAACCTTCTGCCAGGTATGAGGGAGTAGTGGGACTGTTGGAGAGCTGGAAGTAACTTATTCTTCATATTGGATGCATCAACTTGAGTGAGGTATGTAGTAAAGGTAATGTATGCCATGTCCCTGAGGGCATGTATCAGCTAATGTGAGTAGCTTTTCTTTCGTTCAATGCATTTGTTTAATAATGTTTGATTGTTGATAATTGGGTTGTTTGTTACAGTAAAGGTCTTTAAGGTATGAAATCTTGTCCTTTGTTTATTTCTGATGGTCATTTGGGATTTTTCTTTCCTTCGTGGGATGTGGATATTATGGACTCGGCCTGTATTTATTGCCCATGCCCAATTGCCTTGGTAAAGGTTTTCCCAAGCTGTATTCTGAACCTGATCAGTCCTTGGGGTGTGCGGATGCTCACACTGCTGTCTGGTCTTTGGGATGGGGGGAATAGCTCCAGAGAACACCAAAGGAGCTGAAGGAATATATTTCCAAGTCAGGATGGTGTGTGGCTCAGTGAGGAACTTACGGGTGGTGGTGTTCCCACTTCTTTGTTGCCTTTGACCTTGATCGTGGCTTTGGGCAGGAGCTACTGAAGATACCTTGGCAAATTTCTGCAGTTTATCAGCTGTAGATGGTACACCCTGCTGCTACTGTGCATCAGTGGTCGAGGGAGTGAATAACGAAAGTGGTCAGTGCAATGTCAGTCAAGCGGCTGCTTTGTCCTGGATGGTGTTGAGCATCTTGAGTGTTGTTGGGGCTGCACCCATCCAGGCAAGTGGGGGGTATTCCATCACACTCCTGGCTTGTGCCTTGTAGATAGTAGACAGGCTTTGGACAGTCAGGAAGTGAGTTACCACAGGATTCTTAGCCTCTGAACAGCTCTTGTAGCCACTTTTATACAGCTCGTCCAGTTCTCTTTCTGGTCAATGATAAGCCCTAAATAGTTGACAGTGAGAGGTTGAGCAATAGTAACACCATTTATAGTCAGACATAATAGGAACTGCAGATGGTGGAGAATCTGAGATAACAAGGTGTAGAGCTGGATGAACACAGCAGGCCAAGCAGCATCAGAGGAGCAGGAGTGCTGATGTTTTGGGCCTAGACCCTTCTTCAGAAAGCCAACATTGCATTTGTCTTCCTGACTGCCAACTGAACCTGCGTGTGAACCTGAAGAGAATCCTGAACCAGGATGTCCAAGTCCCTTTGTGCTTCAGACTTCCAAAGCCTTTTCTCATTTAGAAAACAGTCTTAGGCCTCTATTTTTCCTACCAAAGTGCATATTCGCATTTCCTACACTGTATTCCATCTGCCACTTCTCTCCCCACTTTCCTATCCTGTTCAGGTCCTGCAGCCTCCCCGCTTCCTCAATACTACCTGTCCCCCACCTATCTTTCTGTCATCTGTAAATATAGCAGCAAGGCCCTCAATGAATAGTCGGTGTCCCAACACTGATCCCTGCAGAACTCCACTAGTCACTGGCAGCCAGCCTGAAAAACATCCCTTTATCCCCACTCTCTGCCTTCTGCCGGTCAGCCAATCCTCTCTGTGTCAGACAGAAATTACATCCTGCTGATGTTTTAGCACATGATAATCCAGGCCAATTCACTACTGTAGCTCCAGGTGCATCACCCACATGACTGAGAGCTGTTCCTTTACAAATGTGGACTGACAGAACACAGTAACTGGTCTGTCCTATGTCAAGTACTTTGACGAAGACTGAACAGAGGTATATAACCATAGAGAAGGAGGTGTTAGCGGTAACTGAACAGAGACATATAACCATAGAGAAGTGGGTGTTAGCGGTAACTGAACAGAGACATATAACCATAGAGAAGGAGGTGTTAGCGGTAACTGAACAGAGACATATAACCATAGAGAAGGAGGTGTGAGCGGTAACTGAACAGAGACATATAACCATAGAGAAGGAGGTGTGAGCGGTAACTTGGGCAGATAAAACGTTCACAGACTACCTCCTTGGGACTGAAATTCCAGGACAGGATGGATCATGAGCCTTAAGTAAGATTATTGGAATTAAAGGCAATCTCAATAATGCTTCTGGGCAGACAAAGATTCAGTTGATGCTGATAAGATCCAGCTGTGTTCCAGACAGGACACAAATAACAGCAGATACACTCTCAGGGTGAGGGGCAAGGGGTATTGGGAAGGACAGGGTCTCGGGTGGTGGGGGGGCAGGGGGGAACAGTGAAGATCACAGCACTGGGTGGGGGCAGGGTGAGGGTCAGTGGGTAGGGTGAGGGTTACAGCACAGGGTGGGGGCAGGATGAGCGGGAGAAGGTGATAGGATGAGGTTCAGGGGGTAGAGTGAGGGTCACTGCACAGGGTGAAGCTCACCGGGCAGAGTGAGGGGCAGAGAAAAGGGAGGGGGGTGGGAGAGAGGAAGGGGAACGGGGTGGGGCCAGGATGACGGGCAGGAGCCAGGGAGGTTGGGGTGGCGGGTGGGAGGAAGGGGGGTAGAACAGGGGGTTAACCTAGAGATGGCGAGCTGGAAAACTGAGAAACCAGAGATGCTGGAGCGCTCACTGCTCCCACATAGTAAACACAGCCTGGTACCTCCTCCCACCTGTGGAATTTGCTTGAGATTTTTGCCGAGAGCCAATGCCCTCCCTTTGTTTGCCCTCCCTCGTGCCTGTCACAAAGATCTGAACAAACTCCTGCCGGATACATGAGCGCTCTGAAGGGAGCTCATTCAGAAAGAGAACTGTATCAGCACTGAGGGCTGGAGCTTACCGTGTCCTGTTTCAGGCCGAGTGAGTGTCACCCATCTCTTCAGATGGGAGATGTGAATGCCTGTGTACCCCCAGTGCAGTACTCGGAGAGATTCAGCTGCGGGACAGGTTAAGCTCAGACTGCAATGGCTTGTATTGTTGGGACTTGCTGACTAACCCTCTCCCCTGACTCCCAGCTTTGCTCTGAGCAAAGGGGAAGGTGCAGATGTGGTGTAGGGTCCACTCCTGCCTCAGTCCTGACTTCTGATTCTCCTCTTGTTCCTGATTTTTGATGCTGTCCTATAGCAAGGAGCTGAGAAAGGCACTGTCGCTTTAAGACAGCTGGATGGTATGAAACACCCTAATCTAAAAGCTCTCCCTCTGGTTCATTTGATTAGTAGTGAACTTGCTAGTCAATCAGTAACCAACCACGTAACTACGTATACAATGTAAAATTACGCATAGGATTCAGGCTGCGAGCTCTGGGTCTGCAGGAAGCCGTGAGGAACAGGGCACTCAGCGCTTCAATGGGCAGGTCTTGCTGAACCTGTGTCCAGCAGAGATCCATTTCCCTGGGGCTGAGTGTGCAGTCTCTGTTTGAATGCTGCTTGTCTCGCAGTGGGGGAGGGCACACTGTGCAGGCTGAAACCTGCTGGGGCCGTGGGGCGGGTGGTTAGAATCAAGAGGGGGTTGGAACAGTACAATGTGGGAATCACGTTGTTAACAAACTGTTCAAAACATGCACATGTGGATAGCGCCCTTCCCTCCTCCTGCTTCATTCTCAGTGAGACAGTGTTGAATTTGTACAAGATGCTTGTTAGACCTCAGCCTTGGTACAGATGTGGGTGCCAGGAAAGATTGTGAACACTTTGGAGAGAGAGACCAGAAGCAATGAACAAGAATCAATCCAGCAATGAGAAACGTTGGCGATGAGGATAGCTGGCAACAGCTGGGACTGTTCTACTCGGAGAGAAGAAGCAGAAGACATTTGATAGAGGCTTTCAGAACCATGAGCGAGCTGGATACAGGGGACTGGGGACAAGAGTGTGAAGAACAGATTTCAGGTGATTTGCAAAACAAACAAAAGGGTGAAGTGAAGAAATGCATTTTTCATGCAGTGAGTAGTTAGGGTCTGGAATGCACAGCCTGGAAATGTCATTTTTTGCAGGTTCAATTGAGGTTGTCAAGAGGGGCATTTGGATAAAAATGATGCCCAAGGATGGGGGAGGGAAGCAAGAGACTGGTAACAGATAATGGTGCTTGTTTAATGAGCTAGTGCAGGCAAGGACCATTGGGCCACCTTCTGAGCTGTAAAGATCCTGTGATTCTCCTGAGAGCGTGGCTGAACCCAGTGCAACCCCTTTATTTCCAGCTTCTCTTTCATGCCTGGAGTGTCCCTCAGCGAGGGACTGTGATCGCGCTGTCCCTCATCATGATTACAGCTGCCTAACTCTTTATTTATCACCCTGTCTCCCTGTGACACACAGTTCAATGAACTGTGCTGCTGAATCCCTAGATCTGTCTGTTTGACACCCTCCCCAGGATCCTACCATTACATCTGTAAGTTCTGCCTTGATATGCCCTGTTGAAATGCCATGCCTCACATTTATCTAAATTAAACTCCACCTGCCTCTCCTCGGCCCATCGGCCCTGTTGATTTAGTTCCCATTGTTCCCTTAGATGATCTGCTATGCCATCATTTCGATGCCATCTGCAAACTTACGAGCCACGCTTCCCATGTTCTCGTCCAAATCCTATGTGACGAACAAAAGTGCACCCAGTACCGATCTCTGTGGAACACAGCTAGTTACAGGCCCCCAGTCTGAAAAATGTTTCTCCACCGTCCCCTTCCGTCTCATACCATCAGGAAAACTTTGTATCCAATTGGCAAGCTCTCCCTGAATCCCGTGTGATCTAACTTTGCTAACCAGTCTGCCATGCAGAACCTTGTCAAAAGCCTTGCTACGGTCCATGTACAGAATGCCATACTGACTATCCTAATAGTGCTGTAATTGATTTCTTTTACCTGAATACCATAGGAGTGTGTTCAACTCCAGTTCTTTATGGAAATGTTGGTTAAGATGTCTACCTACAAGGTTCTATGTCTCGTGGTAGACGTCACGCATCTCGAACCAACAATTGTACGCTATTTCGATGCAATCATCTCCCTTTTAATCCTAAAGAGGAAACAAAATGGCCCCTGTTTTCATGTTGTTGTGGGTACATTACCACAAGCTACTGTTAACTCAGCTCCTTATTAAGGAATCTCATAAACAATCAAGTTCTGAAACAATAATTCAAACTTCATCGCATGTAGCAACCAAAGTAAGTCCCCTCCATAAACGAGTTAAGCTTCACCCAATTAAGGGTGGAATCTGGCCAGGCTTTCAAACAATAGTCTCCATCTCTGGATGTGTCCAGATTTGATCCTTCTGTGTTGTTCTTCAAAGTTCTGCCCCTGGATTGTTCTAGTGTTGGATTCTTACGCAATTTTCTCTCTTTCGCGTTTGTGGTATGACGTTATTGATGATTCAGTAGACTCTTTCATCCCCAACATTGATTACACTTCTAGACACCTTAGGTCTGTATCTTTCCTCTTATCAGAAAGAGGTCCGCTGTTCCCTATGACAATCAGAATTAGTTGTCTGCCTTAAAACATAGCTCTTCCTGCAATGAACCCCTTTACTTCAGGACATTCCTTCTGTAGGCAATCTTAATCACCCATTTGTCATGAGGCAGCAGCTTATCAGATTGTTTGTTTAACTTGTATCTTCCCAGAGATGGTTAACTTATATGTTTTAGAACATAGAACATAGAACATAGAACATAGAACAGTACAGCACAGAACAGGCCCTTCAGCCCACAATGTTGTGCCGACCATTGATCCTCATGTATGCACCCTCAAATTTCTGTGACCATATACATGTCCAGCAGTCTCTTAAATGACCCCAATGACCTTGCTTCCACAACTGCTGCTGTTAATTCCTTTATACCAGTTTCCCCTTGTCCCTTCCATCTCGATGAACAGTTCATCCCAGAAAGAACTATTGCTGATCCATGAAGTTGTTAAAGTTGTGAAGTCTCACCGGGGCATCGTTTGTTTCCCAAGTTCCCAACTTATCTAACCCCTGTTTTCTTGTGTTTGCAATTTGCTGCTTCTGTTAGAATCTGTGTATCGCATGTAAACGTTGTTACAGTTATACAGCACGAAAGCACAGTCCATGCCAACCATAATCCCAAACTGAACTAGTCCACCTGCCTGTGCCCATATCCCTCCAAACAGTTCTTATTCATGTACTTATCTAAATGTCTTTTAAACATTGTCAATGTACCCACATCCACCACTTCCTCTGGCAGTTCATTCCACACGCCAACCACTCGCTGTAAAATAAATTGCCCCTCGTATCTTTTATAAAATCTCTCCTCTCACTTTAAAAAATGCCCCCTAGTCTTGAAGTCTCCCAGCCTAGGGAGAAAGCACCTGCCATTCGCCTTATCTATACCCCTCATGATGTTATAGAACTCTATAAGGTCACCCCTCAACCTCCTACACTCCAGTGAATAAAGTCCCAGCCTCTGCCTATAACTCAAACCCTGTTCTTACATTGTGCTGATCTCTTAATGGTACCAACGTGTGTTGTTGCTGGCTGTTCTTCTGGGTGATGTTGTTTTGCCAGGGAGAGTTGTTTTTGGCTACATTGGCAACAACAATTGACACATTGCTGTTCTGTGTCTACTGTCGGGCTGCTGCTGAACTCTGGGTCTGATGTTTGTTGCGTGCTGTGCAGAGACACATTCACTTTGGTGTGTTTCCCTGCTGGAGGTTTGTCCTGCCTGTGTGTGTGGGACTTGCTTGATTTATTTATGATATCTGTGGTGCTGTGCTCACTGCTGCCTCAGTTTTCCCGTTTGCCTGCGGATAGAGTAGCGACAACGTGTCCCATCAATTTATTTTTGTGAAGGAGCTCAATCCTTCCCTCCTGAACGGAGGGCCTGTGTTACTCAGCATCGTGTTGGAAATGCTAAAACAGCTGAATTGTGCTTTCAGGCATTGGGCAATCTCATCAGTGCTTGTTGAAGTCAGCAGACCCACCTCCCGGTAGTCAGCAAAGTAGACTACCGTGATGAGATGATTAGATCCTGGAAATGTGAGGAGATCTACTCTCAACTTCATCATGGTCTAGCTGAGAGGTCACACGTGAGGATATCTACTCTCAACTTCATCATGGTCTAGCTGAGAGGTCACACGTGAGGATATCTACTCTCAACTTCATCATGGTCTAGCTGAGAGGTCACATCTCTATCTTGATTCGTTAGGAACTGATTAGAATCTCTGCAAAACTTCTTGGTTTAGTTGCTTCTGTTCGATCAAGAGAAGCACATCTCCTGTCTTCCTCAGCCTTGAGGGTATTATTAGGATGACGTATTTAAAGAGATTACCCAAAGATTAGAGTCAGGAGGAGGGAAACCTGCAATTCAGATGTCACAGCTGGGAGTAGCTAAGATTTAGTTGGAAGTGAAAATGTATCAACTGGACGAACCAAGAGAAAGAGAAATGAAAGGCAAGAGACAGAGAAGCAAAAGATCATGAGAATTAACAGCAAAGTTCAAAGGAAAGAGGAGATGGGGGAGAGGAAATGCAACTTAAAAAGCTTAGGCACCAAGCAGTGAGGAAATCGGACAACATGACTTGAGAAAATCTGAGAGGAAAGGTCGAGGGGATAGCAGCTCATAGGATGATTCTCAATCCGTTGAGGGATTTAATTAAATTGAAAATTTCTGCTTAGTGCCGAAGGTTTCTGAGGATGGAGTTGAAAAATATTTCACTGATTTGAAATTTTACCTGGAAAGACATGAGCAGGACTGGAGAGTTTGACATCCAGGGAGAGGCTGAATAGGTTTCTCCCCCACCCCCTGGGTTTCCTTGCTGTATGACTCTATGACTCCATTCCTTGGTGGCTTGCCTGGCTACACTTCAGCACCTGTCCCCATGTCGTTCGTAACATTCTCCACTTTCTTCATTGGAAGCGGTCTGGTGATTGCCTACCTACAATAAATACCTACTCCGTTCATTTGTCTGTTACATCCAAATGGTATCTCTGTAACAACAGTAACATTCTTTGCAGCAGCATGAGAAAAATGCCTGCAAGTAGTTTGTTACTGGGCTGTCACTTCTTTTTTTTTAAGAATGTATTAATGAAAATGTTCACAATTTAAAGACAATGGCCAGGCATACTTCCCTGATCTGCTCTGTTTATATTAGTCCCCTGGATATAAATGTTCTCACTGCAGTTGGGTTGCCCCAGGTCCTGTGTTGTTGGTCTCACACTGCAGGGTCACTTCATCACTTACATCGGAGTATCTAAGGTTTTGGAGTAGATCTGTAGCTTGTGTTGTCGGCGTTGAGGTTGGTTGGCACACCGAGCTGGTTTGTTGTTCTACAGACGTTTCTGTTACCGTGCTTGGTAACATTCTCAGGGCAGCCTCCGATGAAGCATCAGTGTGTTTTCCTGCCTGGTTTTTAAACTCTGGGGTCTGTTGAGCTGGATTGCCTCACCTCTGGTTTTCCTTTCATAGTGGAGTGTATCTGGGATCAAGTTCCATGTGTTTGTTGATGGCTTTCTTCGTGGAGTACCAGGCTTCTAGGAATTACCGTGCCTGTCTCTGCCGAGCCTGTCTCAGGATTTTGGTGTTGTCCCAGTCAAGTAGGTGGTTCTCCTTATTCGTGTGGATGGAGATGAGTGAGTATTGGCCGTGTCTTTTTGTAGCCAATTGATGTTCGTGCACTCTTGTTGTTAGCTTCCTTCCTGTTTGTCCGATGTAGTGTTTATCACAGTCTCTGCAGGGGATCTTGTAGCTGACATTGGTCCTGTCCATGGCAGGGAGTATGTCTTTAGTTCGGGTGAGCAGTTGTCATAGCGTTGATGTAGACTTGTGTGCCACTCTGATGCTGAGTCTTGTGGTTAATTCCGAGGTGTTTCTGATGTAGGATAGTGTGAGGAGTGAGTCAGGGCGTGTAGTATCTTCCTGATTTTGTTTGTGTAGGCTTCGGAGTATTTCAACGCTGGTGTTACTGTCACTAATTGGATCATTTTAGTGAACCCCACTCCATACCCAATTCCGCAACTTGGCCATGAGTTGGTTGGGAAAACCAGTCTGGTTCACTAATGTTCTTTAGGGAAGGAAACTGCCATCCTCATTTGGTCTGGCCTATACGTGACTCCAGACTCACAGCAATGTGTAGTTGACTCTTAACAGCCCTCTGGTCAATTAGGGATGGGCAGGAAATGATGGCCCAGCCAGAGACTTGATTTGTTACTGTCTCATGGATGAGGCACAGTGAAAGATGGTGCTTTGTGTGCTGTACAAGCAGACTGTACTATATAAATACATCGGTGTAATGGAACAGAGTGCAGGATAGTGTTACTGCAGCAGAGAAGGTGCAGACGGAGAGGTTGAGGAGGCGATTTACCGGAACGGTGCCTCATCAATGATGAGGGCTTTCAGGTGTATGGAGGAGAGTGCAGCAACTGGGGTTGTTCTGCTTGGAACAGAGAAGATTTAATAGAGTTGGGCTTAATATTCAGGACATTTATAGAGCAGAAAGAGAGAAATCGTTCCAAAGACTGATGGATTGATGATGAACTTGAGATAATTGACTGAAAAATCACGAGCTGTTTCACGTGCAAATGATAATCTGTAAAATGCACCAAAATGGAAATAACTTTCAAAAGTGATTTGAGCATTTATTCAAAGTGGGAAGGAATTGCAGGGCTATTGGGAAAGCACAGAGTAATGATTGAGTAACACTGTCTGTCTGTCTGTGTGTCTCTCTCTCTTTCTCTCTGTCTCTGTCTCTGTCTCTGTTTCTCTCTCTCTCTCTGTCTGTCTCTCAGTGTAGCTCATGGACTCTTGATCTATGAGGTTTGGCGAGAATTCCCTGCAAAAAAAGGAATGCTGCTGTGTGGCAACACTGCCAGCTGGGAGCAGTATTGTAACTGTGGATGGCACACACTCACTGATAGGTAGGAGAGTTACAGATCAGCTGAGCTCTAGGATAGCACTCCTTATCTATCACAGCTTTCCACACCTGTTGTAATGTACAAGGGACTTGCCCAGAAGGATCTCCGACATAGATTAATTTCCATTGATAGTATTTTGGAGAATAGTGGTGGGGGTGGAGAGCTCTATGCAGTTCTATAGTGCCTTTTACGACCTCCAAACCATTCTAAAGCACTTCACTGACACGAAGATCAATTAAAATCTGGTCACTATGGTAACATAGGAAAAATGGCGACAATTTGCATAAACCAGTGTCTGGTGACACTTTTGCAACTGGGCATGCTCACAATTCCAGATCCGCAATGCCTCCACAGAATTCTGATCACATTACACCCAAAGGAACTGTACAGGAGCAGGGAAGGAGCATAATGTTGAAATGGAGTTCAGCAGCGGGGAGAGGGAGGGAGGGAGTGAAGGAGGAGGTGGGGAGTGAGTGAGGTGGAGGAGTGAGAACGGGAATGCTGTAGGCATTATTGGCTAGGCCCAACATTTATTGCACCTTCTGAGTTGCCCTTGAGAGGGTAGTGGTGAGCTGTCTTGAACTGCTGCAGTCAACTTCTATGTTGACCCACAATACCCATACAGAAGCTGCTTTGTCCTGGACCGTGTTAAGCTTCTTGAATGTCATTGGGGCTGCACCCATTCGGCAAGTGGGGAGTATTCCATCCCACTCCTGACTTGTGCCTTGTAGAAGGTGGACAGTCAGGAGGTGAGTTACTTGCTGCAGTATTCCCAGCTTCTGGCCTGCTCTTGTAGCCACTGTGTTTATGTGGTGAGTCCAGTTGAGTTTCTGCTCAATGGTAACCCCCGAGACATTGATAGTGAGGGATTCAGTGATGGTAACATCATTGAACATCAAGAAATAGTGGTTAGACTCCCTTGTATTGGAGACGGTCATAGCCTGGTATTTGTGCAGTGGTAATGTTACTTGTAAATTGTCAGCCCAAGCCTGGATAGAGTCACCAGACCTGAAACCTTAACTCTGATTTTTTTTTCTTCACAGATGCTGTCAGACCTGCTGAGTTTTTCCAGCAGCTTCTGTTTTTGTTCCTGATTTACAGCATCTGCAGTTCTCTTGGTTTTTCTCAAGCCTGGTTTACCTCTCAGATTCCATATAGGTTTAAAAGAACTTTTGATCATTTAAAGAAAGATATTGTGTTTGTTCTTTCAGCATTTTCTTGGGAAATCAACATGGGTATTCAGAGACAGTCTAACTCTGAGATTTGAGGCAATTCGGAAAAGACCAGTTATTCTCTATAATAGAGCACATAAACTTTATATAAAGATCAGGAGGTAATCCTTCAAGATTTTTTCTGAGAATTGTCAAGGCACCGTGGTGTTAACGATCAAGTACAACCTCCTTGGATTAAAAAAAGATATAAAATTTAAAAATATTGGAGCAGAAAGGTCATGATGAAAGAGAGGGTTGTAGGGAGAGTGGAAAAAGTTGAATCCAATTCTGACACTGCTCAGCTGCAAGGTAGGATGCAGGCTTCTGGACTTGAATTCACACTTCAACATGAAAGATGGCAATCTCTCTTTGAACAGGAATAAACAAAGCTCAGACACTGGGAGGACAAGAAATAAAAATAAGCTAATACAATTCTTGACAAAATTTTTTAAAAATGTATCAGGCTCGCTTAGCTCAACATTGCTGAATGAAGTTCTTGAAGTAACAAAAAAGGATGTTACTTGACTGATGAGAAAACAACTTGCAAAAAAAGAGGGCTGTAATTAATCTCTGATTCCTGTGAGAAAAATAAAAAGATTAAAACGTAAGAATAGTAGTTTGAGAATAATCCTGGACTTAAGCAGGAAGGATGATTTCAGTTGTAATAAAGAACAATTCAGATGTTTGATTGATTTGGAAAGAAGTTCCCCACACTTGGGCACTAACAAATCATGCAGTCACGGAGGAAAACAGATCTCGGGATTGTTCACACTGAATCAGCGTACCTTATACAAAATCGAAAAACCTGATAACAAAACAATGTCTGGCTTTAACAAGGAATGTTCATTGTAGCTAGTGACTTCAGCAAGGCCAGTGCCAGGAATGTGTGTCCAAGGCACCACCAACATGTGTCCTGTCCCACCATAGGTGCAAACATCCTGGACCGTTGCTACATGACCATCAGACGTGCCTAACTCCTCCATTCCCTGCCCGCATTTGGGTACCTCCGACCACAAGGCTTTGCTACCTCTCCCAGCTTACACACACAAACTGAAGAGTGAGGAGTGATACCGCAAGTCGCACATTGCTGGTTGGAGTCAGTGGATTGGTCCACATTCAGCAGCCAATCCTAAATGAGTGTCTCACCACCATTACAGAGTTCTGCAAGTGTGTATGTTTCTGTGTTTCAGAAATGTTAATCTGAGTGTTCCCCAACCAGAAACCATGGATGGATTAGAAAATCCACTCCCTACTGAAATCCAAGTCTGAGATGTTCAAGTCAGTGACCCCCCACCCTAAGCAGAAAATCTAGGTATGATCTTTGAAAAGCCATTAGTGAGGCCAAGAGACAACACTAGACCAGAGTCCCGGACTAACCACACGAGCACGTTAACTGTGGTAAAGACCTGCACACTATAACAGGCTACAAAGTGAAGTTGAGTAAAATCGCTGACAATGTGTCCCACTCCAATGAGCTCAATGCATTCTCTGCTCGTTTTGACCAGAAAAGGGTCAGTGAAGTGATGTCACTGCCTCACCATCCCCGGGTGCACCTATACCCACAGTCACTGCCGCAGATGTCAGACCAGCCTTCCTGAGGTTGAACCCATGGGACTGGCCCAGATAGAGTCCCTGGGCTTGCACACAGATGCTGCATGGACCAGCTGGTGGGAGTATTCGCAGACATCTTTAACCTCTCCTCACTCCAATGTGAGTTTCCCATCTGTTTCAAGAAGGCCACTATCATTCCAGTACTGGAAAAAATCTGGCAATGTGTCTTTGTGACTCCCACCCGGTGGCTCTTGCACCCACCATTACAAAGTGCTTTGAAGGGTTAGTAATGGCATACATCAACTGCAGCCTCCCAGATTGCCTCGATCCACGACAATTGGCCTACTGTCATAATAGGTCCATGACAGACATAATCTCCCTGGCCCTAAGCCAGGGAAATGTAATGAATGTTGTCCTTCTCCTGTTCCTACTTATACCATTCCTGCCAGCTGATCTCTGGTTAAGCTGTAACACACTCATTTTTCTCGCAGCATCCTTACACAACCATTACAGTTTACTCACAACCACTCTGTGATGTAGATTTTGTAATGATTGTAAACTAATACTGTCTGGGAGTAGTGTGTTGTGTAAATAAGATGTGTCATTGT
This sequence comes from Stegostoma tigrinum, assembly GCF_030684315.1. NCBI lineage: Eukaryota > Metazoa > Chordata > Chondrichthyes > Orectolobiformes > Stegostomatidae > Stegostoma > Stegostoma tigrinum. Next base: position 45,547,448 of record NC_081374.1, read on the forward strand.
TAGCTATGTAACACAACACTATATTTACAATGTTAAGAACTTGATGTATTTTGAATACAACTGTTGTAATGTTATGTGGATAACAATGTTTTCTGTTTTGCAAAGTGAAGGGGTGAATGGCCCTTACCTTGGAAAAGTCATGCAGAGATTTATAATTTATTAAAATGTCTGTAGAGTCTGTACCTGTTTTAAGGTTGTTTTGAACAGGATTTTAAAAACTGAATCAATTGTAAACGGGTCATTGTAATTATCTCGGATAAGAGGAATATTACTGTTCCTTGTTACCTTTAGCCTGGAAGCAGTGCCAGTAGGAAGTTAAACCATTTGGCCAGCTATGAAAGGAAACCTGCAGACAAGGCATGTTTACAAGGAGCAATGTGTACTCAATACCATCAAACAAGACAGAAAGCTAGCATTGAGGTGATGACCAGCTCCAGGACCTCAGACGGATCATGGCCATCAGTGAACATGATAAAGGGCCACATTGATCGGGTACACCAGAGAATGGAAGTTCATGTGGCATCACCCCCCAGTGGGAAGTGAAACAGCAGCAGAATCAAAAGATATTTGAATTACATTGAATATTTGAAAATAAATTTCTCTCTACTTGAAATATAATTCTTCTGTTAATTCAGGTTTAATTCATGTCTTGCTAATTATTTCAAAGTACAAGTTACAAACAGTGATATCTTGCTGATTAATTCCTTCCTTTGACAAGTCATTCAGTGAATCCATTAGAATTCCCCACAGGGATGGCACCTCGCTCCTTGGATTGGGACTTGCCTCTATGGCCTTTAGACTGGGAGGTGGGAGTGTGATGACCGTTGACCCTTGGTGTAGTATGAAAGATGGGACAGAAGAATCTGGTGCCAGTTATGAAATCCACTAGATTCTGGACACACTCAGGATACGAAACCTTCCAAATTGGAGCCGAAGTCGACATGGATGTGGGCAGCGTTTGTGCATCGTGCCATGAGCTGGGCAGAATGGGAGCAATGACAGTAGGATTACAAGGCGATGGTTATTATAGTTCTTACAGAAGAAACTGAGCTTAAGGCAGCATAGGTTCATGTGCAGGAGGGTGCTCCCAGTCATTGTTACCGGAAGAAAGATGCAGAGTAATGGTTGGGTCCGAACAGCAGGGCAGTATTCACTATACATGACCATCTTGGGTAAAGTGAAACGCTTGTGTTAAGGGCTAAGTCAAGTCTGGGCAAGGGGAGAGTGCTCCCTCCTGAGACAGGGCACAGTGACTGGGATCTGCCAGTCACATTCAACAATGACCCAGTTGTTGGAAGCTAGATCACAAAATGACCGAGGGATCACAAGGCAATGATCGCAACAAGCAGATTTCAACAGAAAGCTTAAGTGACATTAAGACACAAACACACGCTGTGGTGAACTCGCAGTGTTGGTAATTTTAGCACGCATTGATAATATCCAATTAAACAACATTGAGTGCAAAAGGATTAATTTATTAAACTGTGATTACAAATGTTAACATTTCTCATCCTGTTGCCAGGGTAACTGGAATGAAAGAAAGATAAAGGACAGCAAATAACAGAATCCGCTCCTAGTTCCAACAGGCTGCAGGACTGAAAATCTACCTGTGTTTAACCAATCACTGGAACCAAGATTGAACCACTGCCTTTCACATATTAATTATATTATAATATATCAATAATTATATTAAGTATTTAAGTTTCATGTTAAAGGTATCACTGAAGAATGGAGATTATAATCTAAAGGCTATAAGTAATGACACAGCAGAATCAATGTGCTCAGACAGGATTCCCCAGATCACAAATCTTAGTTAGGTCATCGAGGAGAGACTGTCCACAGGGCACATGACTCTAAAAGGATACAAGGCACTAACAGGGTGAAACAGAGAATACTTGGGGGGAGGGCTTTGGGAGCTTTGAGAAGCTACTGGATTGTGTATCAGATTCCAGCTTTAATGGAAGAGGTGGAAGTTAGCAGTGAGCAAACAGCATCACAGCCAGCTAACAGCACTGGCACACAACACCAGCTGAACGCAACTGGCCCGATACAAACACTTGCTTAACCTCCAGCAGTGAAATGCAGAGATTATACCGCAACTGGATGCACAAAATAAAAGCGGCATTTCCAATGGACCAACCATCACACAAGAATTTGTAGGAAAAGTGCCAATGGAGCATTCTCCTTCTGCACTTAAATCTCATTCACAACCAGGTTTCTGAACCTACTGAGTTGGAGATTCTGAGATAATGGGGACTGCAGATGCTGGAGATTCCAAGATAATAAAATGTGAGGCTGGATGAACACAGCAGGCCAAGCAGCATCTGAGGAGCACAAAAGCTGACGTTTCGGGCCTAGACCCTTCATCAGAGAGGGGGATGGGGGGAGGGAACTGGAATAAATAGGGAGAGAGGGGGAGGCGGACCGAAGATGGAGAGTAAAGAAGATAGGTGGAGAGAGTGTAGGTGGGGAGGTAGGGAGGGGATAGGTCAGTCCAGGGAAGACGGACAGGTCAAGGAGGTGGGATGAGGTTAGTAGGTAGCGGGGGGTGCGGCTTGGGGTGGGAGGAAGGGATGGGTGAGAGGAAGAACCGGTTAGGGAGGCAGTTGGAGATTCTGTTGTGCCTTCCAAAAGGGCAATTTGAAAAGGATCGTTTTACTGAAGCAAACAGTATTTCTGCTCCAGGATTTTCCCACTGTCTGTTTGAGACGTTTCACTTCTGTTTTTATGAAACCGCAATGAGAGGCTGGATTTTCGAACTTCCTTTTCTTATAGAAAAATCAACCAGTATGACCTCAAAATGAGATCAGGGAGCCAGGATTGGAGAGTGTCTGTGTGTGTGTGTGTGTGTGTCTGTGTGAGAGAGAGAATGTCTCTGTGTGTGAGAGTGTGTGTGTGTGTGTGCACGAGAGTGTCTGTATGTGCGTATGTATGAGTGTGAGAGAGTTTCTGTGTGAGTGTGTGTGTGTGTGTGAGTGTGAGAATGTCTCTGTGTGTGAGGGTGTCTGTGTGTGCACGAGAGTGTCTGTGTGTGCGTATGTATGTGAGTGCGAGAAAGTTTCTGTGTGTGAGTGTGTGTCTGTGTGGGTGTGAGTGTGTGTCTGTGTGTGCCTGTGTGTGAGAGAGAGAGTTTCTGTGTGTGTGAGTGTGAGTTTCTCTGTGTGTATGCGAGCGAGAGAGAGTATCTGTGGGTATGGAGAGAATATCTGAGAGTGTGGTGTGTGTGTGTGTGATAGTGTATGAGAGTGTGTGTCTGTGTGCACGTGTCAGTGTGAGGGGGTGTCTGTGTATATGTGTCAATGTGAGCGCTCATCAGTGTGAGCTCATGACAGTGTGAGCTCGCGTCAGTGTTTGTGCGTGTCTGTGAGCATGCGTGTCCACGTGAGTGCGTATGTCTGTGCACATGTCAGTGTGTGTGGCTGTGTGCATGTGTCAGTGTGAGTGCGTGTATATCTGTGTGCGCATCTGTGAGAGTGCACGTCAGTGACTGTGTGTGTTTGTGAGAATGCACATCTGTGACAGTGTGATTCTGTGAGACTGCGTGTCTGTGAGGTCAGTGTGAGCGCGTGTGTCTGTGTGCTTGTCAGTGTATGTGTGGGTGCGTCTGTATGTTAATGCATCTGTGTGTGAGAATGTGAGAGAGCTTGAGTGTGTGTGTGTGTACACGTGTCAGCGTGTGTGTGTATGTATGCATGTCAGTGTGTGAGTGTGTGTATGCATGTCAGTGTGAGAGTGTGTGTATGTATGCATGTCAGTGTGAGAGTGTGTGTTGCATGTCAGTGTGAGAGTGTGTGTATGCATGTCAGTGTATGTGTCTGAGAGAGGGAGAGAAGAAAGTGTGTGTGAGAGAGACAGAATGTCTGTGTGTGTCTCTGTCTGGTGGTGTGTGTGTGTGTGTGAGAGAGAGAGAGAGGGTGTGTGAGGGATGTCTGTAGGTCTGTGTGTGTGTGTGTGGGTGTGGGTATGTGTGTGTGTGTGGGGGGGGTGTGGAGGTGTGTGTGTGGGTGGGTGAGTGTGTGGGTGGGTGTATGTGAGTGGGTGGGTGTATGTGAGTGTGTGGGTGTGTGTGTGTGTGTGTGTGTGTGTGTGTGTGTGGGTGTGTGGGGGTGTGTGGGGGTGTGTGTGAGGGGGGGTGTGTGTGGTGGGGTGTGTGTGTGTGGGGGTGTGCATATGGGTATGTGTGTGGGGGGTTGTGTGGGGGGTGTGTGTGTGGGTGTGTGTGTGTGTGGTGGGGTGTGTTTGTGGGGTGTGTGTGTGTGTGTGTGTGTGTGGGGGGGGTGTGTGGGGGGGTGTGTGGGGGTGTGTGTGTGTGTGTGGGGGCGGGTGTGTGTGTGGGGGGGTGTGTGGAGGCGGGTGTGTGTGTGGGGGGGGTGTGTGGGGGGTGTGTGGGGGGCTGTGTGTGTGGGTGTGTGTGTGTGTGTGGGTGTGTGTGGTGGGGTGTGTGTGTGGTGAGTGTGGGTGTGTGTGTGTGGGGGGGTTTTGTGTGGGGTGTGTGTGTGTGTGGGGGGGAGTGTGTATGGGGGGGTGTGTGTGGGGGTTTGTGTGTGTGTGGGGCTGTGTGGTGGGGAGATTTGTGGTGGGAGGATGTCGTGTTGGAGGTTGTCGGTAAAATAAAAACCACTCTCATTCCTGATTTAATCTGACGAAGTTACATAGCTTGGTTGTAAATGACGCAGTTCCCGCATGGTGAAAGAACGGTTATTTTAGCCCAGATGTATCACCGAGCTGGTTAACCAGCTAGCCGAGTGGGCTGCTAAGGAAATCCATCAGCTTCAGGCTTCTGTGTCCAGCTGAAAACGTGTAAAAAGGGTGCCAGAACAGGCTTGTTGGAATTTGAAACAGAAACCAAAGTTGCTGGAAAAGCTCGGCAGGTCTGGCAGCATCTGCGAGAGAAAAACAGAGTTAACGTTTCAGGTCCGGTGACCCCTCCTTAGAACTGTTGGAATTTGACTCTACCAAAACAAAAGGAGTCCATTTGGGGCTTATCCAGAGATTTTCCCCAAAGTCCGTGCTGTCTGAAAAGCAATCCAAATGGGAAGAGCCAATATCCCGTTAGAAGGACTACCCATCAGGGAATCTAATTTCATGGCTCACCTCCTGTCCTTTAATCCCAGACCCAAGGAGCCAGGCTGCAGCACAAAACCCATCAGTGTGACTGAAGCAGTCTCATTAAAGTTAGCGTCTGGCAGTGTTTTGTTGCTCAATACAAACACACTGAAGCCATGTGCCTGGGTCCCCTAGAATGAACTGTTCAAATGTTGCATGGACACATAAGAGAGGGCTAACTTCTCAGTAATGCCCAGGCGAGCAACGCAAACCAGGCACAAAGGTTAGGGTTAACTCTGCTTTTCTAAAAAAATCTTTTATCTTCCTTTGTAAAATGAACTCGCGTGGCTTTCCAGGATTTTTCTGGGGGGAGGGGTTTGGGGCTTGGCATTTACTTCCCTCCCCTAAGTCATCACCACAGAGTCAGTCAATAATTGGCCATCAGAATGGTATGGAGGACTTTCAGAGGTTACAGCAAGACAATCATCAAAAGCAACAATGACGAGTGCTGGATCACAGATCACCGGATTAAGAGCCCTGGACCATTGGATCTTGAGATCTGGATCATGAGACCTGGACTACCGGATTGCGAGGGCTGGATGAAGAGATCTAGATCACCGAATCACGAGGATTGGATCACTTGAACGTCTGAAGGGCATCAAGGTCCTTCCAGAAGAGCAGAAAAAAGCCGAAAACAGAACTGAGCCACACCATATGTGAGGCGGGGAGAGGATGGAGACACACTAACAGAGAGCTGTAGACAGGAGTGAAGTTAGAATCTAACCTCCCTGGGCTTAGCCCCCGTGCTTTGGGGCCTTCAGAGCAGCGTAATGCTGTTGATGAGAAGTCCTCAGCATTGCCCAACAGATCAATGTCAGGGATATAACAGCACCAAACTAAGTAACCATGGCCACAGCGTAGGTTTTCAGAAGCAGACGGCCATCTGAGGAAAGAAGATACAAACAACAGTTACAGGGATAGGATAAAGAGCAGCGAAAAGAGCAGAGAACATCCTTGGAACATACAAAACCTGCAAAGTGGACTTCATGGGCTGTCAGAGCATAGAGACACTTTACCAATAGAGGTCTCACTTTCTCTGAGAGGCAGAGGTCCAGTTTTACTGAAATAAAAAGTGAAAAGGGTTTTACTTTATCCAGCCCTGCCCTGGCTGTGAACACAGCTAGCATCAAAACCCAGCTGACAAGCATGACTGCAACTCAATTCCTACATATGAGAGGGTGTGGTATAAAAGGGGAACAAGGTTCTTTACTTTATTGCCATTACTCATGATCCAGGGAAGCCCACGTCCAATACGGTGAACCCTGAACAGTGCCTGATTTGGATAATCTCTAATGACCCTTGTGTAAGAGAGTAGCAGCTGTAGTAATAGTGATTGGGCTGGTGATGACCAACAGGAGGATAGTTTAGGCATCCAACCATATCATGGGAATCTCCCACCAACACCAACTTTAAAACCAGTTTCAAACATGACTGGTAGGAAATAATAGTGTGTTTATGTGAAAGGACTTGTATTTCTGAGGCCTTGGTGATCCAAAGACGCAAGGTTAAATCTGCCAACAACAGCGAGGGAACAAAATTCTGAGAGGTCAAGAAATCTGGATTGGGAAACATTGAAAACCGTATGATTCTCATATAACTGGGAGAATGATTTGGTTTGCTAATGAACCCACATCATTGCCTCAGAGAACAGCGCATCTCCAACTGATATCGTGTGACCCCCTCCTCCTTCAAACCAATACTTGTCTATCGAGGCTTTTAAAGAGAACAAAGTAGCAGCTTAAATAATTCAGAGTCCATGTCAAAGGCAACAACTCCAATCGACAGCCAGCAGCCATGAATAAATACATGAACCATTCCAGGAGTGAATTTAAAAAAATCTACTTTAAGTAGATTATAGTTTACTGCACCAGGCTAGTTTAAGAGTTCTGCATTTAACTCTTACGTCAATGTTAGTAACAACAAGGGTTTAGACTTGAAGAAGAGACAAAAACACTGGAATCAAAAGTGGACAAACAGGAGATTGGAAGAGCACAACTGGCCAGGCAGTATGTGGACAAAAGACAAGTCAACGTTGACTTCTCCTTCCCACCAGACACTGCCTGGCTTGCTGTGCTCCTCCAGTCTCCTATTTGTCTACCCTAGACTTGTACAAAACTCCTCCCTTCTCACTAACTTATAGGTCTTTGCTTTCTGTTCTGTACTGGTTTTGTAAATTGTCCCAGGTCATCTGACCATTCCTCAGTTTGTGCATTATTTATTAGCTTCGAATTTAGAACAGTTATGAAGAAAAGCTAGCCTGGCTTTTCAAAACAGCCTTTTGCCACTTCATGACCGAAACAGTGAGGAGGAGATTTAGCTGAAGCTCTACAAAGAGACTAGAATCATAGAGTTGTACAGCATGGAGACAGACCCTTTGTTCCATCTGATCCCTGCTGGACCAGATATCCTGGATAAATCTAGTCCCGTTTGCCAGCATTTGGCCCATATTCTTCTAAATCCTTCCTATTCATATACCTGTGCAGATACTTTTTAAATGTTGTCATTGCATAGACTAGATAGGCTGGGAATGTTTTCCTTGGAGCAGGGAAGGTTGAGGGGGTTCTGATTGAGATTATCAAAATTGTCAGGGCCATAGACAAGGTAGATGGACAGAAACTTCTCCCTTTAGTGAAGGGATCAGTAACCATAGAGGACAGTTTGAAAGTAAGGAACTGGAGATTTGGAGGGATTTCAGGAAACGGTTTCTCACCTGGGAAGTGGTGGGTAAGTTAAACTCACCATCTGGAAGGATTGGAGAAGCAGGAACTTCAAGACATTTAAGAGCCATTCACTGAACAACTGGAACACCACAGCATACAAGGCTACGGTCATGTGCTGGAAAATGGAACGACAGCAGATGGATGTTTGATGAGTAGCATTGACACAATGGGCCAAATAGCCTCTTTCCATGTTGTAATGACTCTGCAACATCTCAAAGTATATTACAGCTGATTAAATATTGTATGACACTGTTGTAGAAAATATGGAAGCCAATTTTGTTGAACAGCGAAGGAAGGAATGAATTGATAACATGTCCTAGTGTTGTATGAGGCCAAGATACTGAAAAGAACTCTTTCTCAAAATAGCTCAGGGGATCTTTAACATATACCTGAGAAAGGAATCAGCCCTCAGAGTGCAATGCTATGTGTCAGTGTTCACTTTTCCAGAGTGGGACTTAAAGCTACAGCCTTCTGACTCAGGGAGGAGAATGTTACCAACTCACCCATTGCTGAGATGAGATTGAGAAATAGTCATTTTTCTAGCTCCCATTCGGTTTGCTTCATTTCTCTTCACAGGAGCTTGCTGTGCAGAGCTCATTGCCTTGTGTCTCGTACCACAACTGTTCCAATCTACATCTTGGAAGTGCCTGACTGGCTATAAAGCAGCAGGGATTGTCCTGCTCATGTGAAATTACAAATCAGGCTGGAAGGTTACCTCACAGTGCAGGCTGTCCTACTCGGGGATACCGAGCCTCAACATGCTTAGACGTCAAAGTAAAAGCTTTTGGAATATTAAGGAACCATCTCTTCACCCTAGAAAACAAAAGAGAAAGAGAGGGGTTAGGCAGAAAATACTCATACAGAAGGCAGGACAATTTACCGTAAGATACAGGAGGACAATTAGGCCATTCGGCCCATCGAGTATGCTCCACTGTTCAATCATGCTGATATGTTTCTCAACCTCGTTACCCTGCCTTCTCCCCTTTATCCTTGACGTGTTACCAATTAATAACCTATCCATTTCTGTCTTAAATATGCTCAGTGACTTGGAATGACAGAGTCACCACCCTTTGGCTGATGAAATTCCTCCTCATCTCGGTTCTAAAAGGTCATACTTTCATTCTGAGGCTGTGAGCTAGGGCCTTAGTCTCTCCCACAAGTGGCGATGTCTTCCCATGTTTACTCTATCCAGGCCGCTCAGCATTCTGTAAGTTTCAATCAGATCCGCCCTCATCCTTCTCAGCTCCATCGAGTACAGATCAAGAGTCCTCAACGCTCCTCACAATGATGAGCCCTTCCTTCATCCCCAGGATCATTCTTGTGAACTTCCTCTGGTCTGCCTCCAATGCCAGTACATCCATCCTTAGATACGCAGCCCACAACATTCCAAATGCAGTCCGACCAGGGCGTTATGCAGCCTCGGCAGTACATTTCTGCTCTTGTATTCTAGCCTGTTTGAAATACATGCTAACATTGCGTTTGCGTTCCTGACTGCCAACTGAACTTGCATGTTAATCTTAAGAGAATCCTGAACTCTGACTCATATGTCCCTTCATCCTTCAGATTTCAGAAATCTTTCCCTGTTTAGAAAATACTCTACACCCTATTTTTCCTACCAAAGTGAAAAACCTCACACTTTCCTGCACTGCATTCCATCTGCTACTTATTTACCCACTCTCTGATCCTGTCCAAGTCTTCCTGCAACCTCCCGGCTTCCTCAAAACTGACTGTCCCTCCGCTTATCTTTCTGTCATCTGCAAACTTAGCACAATTCCCTCAGTTCCTTTGTTCAGATTGTTAATGCGTACCATGAATAGTTGTGGCACCATTACTGACCCCTCCATAACTCCTCTAGTCACCAGCTGCCATCCTGAAAAAGACCCCTTTGTCCCCACTCTCTGCTTTATGCCAATCTGCCAGTCCTCTGCCCATGCCTGTACGTTAGAACATAGAACAGGGCAGCACAGTACAGGCTGTTCAGCCTACGATGTTGTGCCGAACTTTTACCCTAATCCTAAGGTCTATCTAACCTCCACCCCTACCTTATACTATCATCCATATGCCTATCTAATAGCCACTTAAATACCCCTAATGAGGCCGACTCCACTATCCTCTCCGGCAATGCATTCCACGCCCCTACTGCTCTCTGAGTAAAGAACCTACTTCTGATGTCTCCCCTGTATCTACCTCCACTTGCTTTAAAACTATGCCCCCTTGTAATAGCTCCCTCTACCCTAGGAAAAAGTCTCTGGCTGTCCACTGTATCTATATCTCTGATCATTTTGTACACCTCTGTCAAGTCAATTGCTCCTAACTGCATGGGCTGATATCTTATTTAGCAGTCACCTGGGCAGCACCTTGTCAAAGGCCTTTTGGAAACCCTAACAGATCATTTGGAAATCCAATCTTGTCCACTGGCTCTCCTTCGTCTAACCTGCTCATTACCTCCTCAAAGAATTCTAACTGATTTGTCAGGTATGACCTTCCCTTGACAAAGCTGCGCTGACTCAGCTCTATTTCACCTTCCAAACACTCTGCAATTTAATAACAGACTCTAAAATCTTGTCAATAACCAAGGTCAGGTAAACCAGCCTCTAATTCCCTCTTAAATATGACATTTCCTGTCTTCTAAGACCCTCCCTGACTCCAGTGAATCCTGAAAGATCATCACCCAGGTCTCTATAATCTTCCCAGTACCTCCTTCAGAACTCTGGATGTAATCCATCCAGTCTGTGTACTTTATCCACCTTACAGAGATGATACCTTCCTCAACACTGCTGGAAATTAATAATCCTGAGGACAGACTGATATTCTTTGCAAGTGCAGGAACCATTAAAGCACAGAAACAGTGGATTGAACAATGCACCTGGAATTAGCCCCTGTTATCTCACAGGCAATGATCGGGACGGGGAGAGGAGAGGTGGGCAGCAGCAGTCGAACCCTCCGCGCCCACAGCGGGCCAGCTGCAATCCCACCCAGCCTGGTGCCAGAGCTGCAGAGCTGGCCCAAACACCACCACCCGCCCCCCAACCGCCAAGACCCCTCCGAGTCCCTGCTCCAGCCAGGAGGCGGGTTTAGTTTCACTCTGCAAATTACAGACCCAAAACCAGCAGGCCAGCACGGAGACCAGATGGAGCAGGAAACAGATCGGCCCGGCATCTTGAGACAGACTTCCCTGCGCCCCTTCAGCGAAAGGGTAAATAAGACAACAGAAGTTGAGGGGAATGTCAAGATCAAAATGAAAAGCAAGTGAAATATCACAAAGTACTAGTCTTACCTCTGAGCCACAGATCCCACAGAGTGCATTGGGTGCAAAACCAGACTGGTGCCTATCTTCTCACCTCTCTCAGCTGGCAACACTGTCAGGGCAGCGAAAGGGGGCAAATTAAAACAGATTTCCAGGAACTCTTATCCTTCTACAGAGACTGCCTGCTGGGAAGACAGTCAGTAAGGTTGTGGGTGGGGTACAGCAGAGTTTGGGAGGGAGGGTGGGTGGGGTACAGTGCGGTCGGTTTTGGAGGCGGGGGTGAACAGGAAGGCCAGGTAGAAAGAGAAAGTGCTCCCTGAAAAGGCAGCAGAAAGGAGAGAAGAGAATTACAGGGTGTTGGTGGGGCAGGGTGTTCTGAGGGAGGGCCTGTACCTGACAGCTGAAACGGGGCACCAATGGATGGAAGGCAGACAGGGGGCACATGGGCGATCCCAAGCAAAACAGACCCCACTGTAAACTGGGGCTTGGATGGTGCATTCTCACATCTGAGTGACTGACAGTGCAGTGCCAAGGGACCGAGGGAACAAGGGAGGGCGGCCCTGAGGAAGTGCTGCAGTGTTACACGGGGCAGATGAGAGATAAACCTGCCAGCCTGTCTGCCCCCTCAGGTGGCAGTAAGAGATGCCAGGGCACTATTTTAAAGACCTGGAGATTTATCCCCAGTATCCCAGCAAACAGTCAGCTTTAAATCAACATATCAGAAATTGATTCATATCATAAATATCACTGTTTCACTGCATGTTAATTGGCATCCGTGAAAAATTCATAAAATCTCTGTGGCCTGTAAAATGCTTTGAAACACTTGGTGATTGTGACAAAATATGAATGCAGTCTTTCCCTTCACTGCAAGCTTTGTGTCTGGGTGCTCTGATAACAATGACACATACCACACACAGAGTGTGGAAATGAAATACAAAAAGGGGAGCGAGTGTTGTATCTGTGCATAACAATTATGGATATTCATGTTGCATCCTCACACAGAACGTCCCAGCGCACCTCACAGGACACCACGCCGACCAGAGAGCTGGAGGCTGCAGTGTTTAGGGCCGACAGGGAAACCCAGAAATAACAGAACATGAGGTCAAAAGGAGGCCTTGGCATATTCAGATGTAAAACCCAGGAGGTGAAAGGGGAGTGGAATCTGGAAATCTCCCTCACCTCAAGAGACAACATCCAGATTGCGATCCAGACGGTTTTGTAAGGAAGAATGTCAGAGGATCTGAAGCTAAGTGCAATAACTGGAACTGATGTACAATTAGACCAAACGGAAAGGAAGGGAAGGAGAGGTCCAAGGGACTGGCTGATTTTCTCCTGCTCCTATGCTTCTACATAATTCACTACCCAACAATTAATCTGGGTCCAGTTCAGTATTTAAAAACCACCATTGAGGTTTATTTAAAGTTTGCTATTTTTCAACTACCACGCGATAGGAAAGTTAAAGCATCATTCTCACAGACCAAGATATTTGCCCCATTAACAATACAGCAGTTTATTTCCTTCTTCCCCCTGAATGCTCTGACTTAATTGAATTAGGGTTTAATCACCTAATCAATTATCTACTTTATCAGCTATTCCGAAAGCTTAAAGCACCCTTTTCATATTACCCTTACACTATAGATGCTGTTGTCTTTTAAAATTTATATATGGAATGTGGGTGTTGCTGACTGGACCAGTATTTACTGCCCAACCCTAGTCATACAATACAGAAACAAACTTCTCAATCCACCTCCTCCCCGCCAACCAGATTTCTGAGATAAATCTAGTCCTATTTACCAGCATTGGGCCCATATCCCTCCAAACCCTTCCTATTCATGTTCCCATCCAGATGCCTTTTAAATGTTGTAATTGTACCAGCCTCCACCACTTCCTCTGGCAGCTCACTCCACACACGCACCACCCTCTGTGTGACAAAGTCACCCCTCAGGTCCCTTTTAAATCTTTCCCTCCCTCACCTTAAACCTATGCCCCTCCAGTTCTGGACACCCCTACCCCAGGAAAAAGGATCTGGATATTCACTCTATCTGTGCCTCTCATGATTTTATAAACTTCGACAAGGTCACCCCCTCAGCCTCTGACACCTCACTCTGGAGGTGATGGTGCGCTGGCCTTTTTTGATCTGCTGCAGCTCACTGGGACCTGGGACACCCACAATGTTGTTGGGAAGGGAGATCCTAGGTTTAGACCGAGTGACACTGAAGGAGCTTCTAAGAGCGACTTTCTCAAACACAGTAACAACTCAGGGTCGGGGGGAGTTTGTTTAAGTGAATCAAGCGGTTTATCACAAGCAGTTACCAGTGAACGCAGGGAGAGGAGTTCCAGGTAGACACACAGGAAAACTGAACTCACTCTGATTAGTGAGCACGAGTTACAGCTTTTTATACATGGAAATAGGCGACATGTCCAGCAATCATCAGCAGTTTATCTCCACCCTCCCTTCTAGTGCAGTCATTCACTCGTGCTCTCATTTCAGTTTGATCATTTAATCGGTTATCTACTTTGTCAGTTATTCCTGTCCTACTGTCCCGCCTAATCACGCCAACCAGTGAGCTAACGGTTAGGGTGCATGGTCCTGTGGTCTAACTGAAACATCACAGAGGTGTCAGCCATTTCAATATAGTCAGTAGAGCACATGGTTCCAAGTGACTAAGCCTTGTTTCAGCATTTGCAGTCAACTATTGCATGTCTGTTCTACTATACTTATCTTTGTGTGTGTGTGTGTGTGTGTGTGTGTGTGTGTGTGTATATGTATGCATTGTGTGTGTGTGTATGCGTGTGCGTGGGTGTGTGCATGTATGCATGCATTGTGTGTGTGTATGCATGTATTTTGTGTGTGCACGCATTGTGTGTGTGTGGGTGTGTGTATGCACACATTGTGTGCGTGTGTGTGTATATGCACACAACTGTGTGTATGTGCGCACTGTGTGTCCGCATGCGTGTGTTGTGTGCGCGCGGGTGTGTGCGTATACACGCATTGTGTGCACGAGCATGCATGTGTGTGTGTGTATATGTGTCGCATGTGTGTGGGTATGTGTGTGTGTGGATGCATGTGTACGCATGCATTGTGTGTGTATGTGTGTGGATGTGCGCATGTGTGCATGTGTATGCGCACAATGTGTGTGTGTGTGGGTGTGTTTTGGTGTGTGTGGGTATATGCGCATGCGTGTGTATGTGTGCACGTGTGCGTGTGCATGTGAGTGTGTGTAAGTGAGAGTGCGTGTGCGAGTACATGTGCAAGTGGGAGTGCAAGTGCGTGCGGGAGTGCGTGCGTGTGTGTGTGCGTGTGTGTGTGTGGGAGTTTGTGCATGGGAGTGTATATGTGGGGATTTCGGGTGGGAGCGCTGGTGTGTGTGTTTGTGTATATGCGTGCGTGTGGGTGTGCATGTGCACGCGCATTGTGTGTGCACATGTGCGGGGGTCTTCCCTTTCAGAACTGTTCAGTTGTTCCATTGAGCTAACTAACCATACCATGGAAAGGAAAATACTAATGTGGCCTTTAAACAATAAGGAGTGAGAATGGTACCTCCAAGGACCTGATATTGAGACAATCTGTCTTGGAGAGATCCAACCTTGGGACATGCCTGATGCTCCAGCTGCTTGGTGAGTTGCTCACCCCTTTGTGAGGGACTGTTAGGATTACAGCACTGACTTGATAGAACCTTGGATATGATCGAGGCATCTGGACCCAGCCACCCTAGAAACAAAGATAGGGCTTCTACTGGGCAGGTTGAAATTCTTGTCAACACTGGTCTGAAATGAAGGTCCCCCCTCCATCCTCCTCCCAAATCTTTTATCTGGTCATTTGTTACTTAGATGTATAGGTTCAGTGTACAATCAGATGAGTCACAAAATGTCCAAAAGCTGCGCAGAGCTTCAGTAACTAAATGCTTTGAACATTTCATTGTGGAAGTGTATTTTAAGAAGCACGCCAACAGATATGGCATCAAAGATGGTGGTCGTGACATCATCAAACTTTGGCTCCCATCTACATCCAGGTCTGAATATTTTATCAGGCCTCCCTCATACCACTTGACCTCCACATTCCTGCCTGCACATGCCAATCACAGTGTGCCCCTTAACAACCTCAACTGAGCGTCTGTTATTTATTTGCCTTGGCAGGGGCCTGCCCTTTTGGTGTCTGCCTGCCTCCATGTTCTGGGGGTGCGAAGGTGGTGGGTACCAACACAACGAAAACATACCCATCAGGGCTTGTGGCTGCCAGCTTCGTGAGCAGAATATTCCAGTTGGCAAAAGCAGCAACGAGCATAAGTGTGACAATCTGAGCCACGTGGTGGGGATGGCAGGATTCAGGCAGCTGAGATGTAGGCTTGGATCCCACAGCTAGCTAGGTTCACACTATACTGACAGCCCCGGAACACATGACAGAGTTAGATGGGATATAGTTACTTGACAGATTATAACATAGTCACTTGATATACTCGGGCAGATGCCCACTCAGTCCAAACCCACGAGCTCCCTCCCATACAACACCTCTGGTGTCCCAGCTCTAAACGGCAGCTGTGGGCAATGGGAGATCACACACCGAGTTCATGTCTCGCTCAACATGTGCTTTAATTTTTTCTGTTCATGGGATGCCAGGGTCCCTGGTTAGTCCAGCATTTAATATCATCTATCCTTAGCTGCCCTGGAGAAGATGGGAATGAGCTGCCAGTTCGTGAGCTGCTGCAGTCCGTGCGGTGTGAGGACACCCACGATGCCAACAGGGAGGGAATTCCAGGATTTTGACCCAGCGACAATTTAGGAACAGCGAAATAGTTCCAAAGTCAGGACGATGAGTGGCTTGGAGGGGAACTTACAGGTGGTGTAGTCCCATTGTCATTCCAGATGGAAGTGGTCCTAGTTATGGAAGGTGCTGTTTGTGGAGGCTTGTTGGATTTCCTGTAAAATGGGGCACTGCTGCCACTGAGTGCTGGTGGTGAATGTTTGTAAATATTGTAGCAATCAAGTGGGCTACTTTGTCCTGGATGGCGTCAAGCTTCTTGAGCGTTGTTGGATTCATCCAGGAAAATGGGGAGTATTCCATCACACTTTTGTGCCTTGTAGACGATAGATAGTCTTTGGGGAGATATGAGGTGATTTACTCGCCACAGAATTCCTAGACTCCTCAGGTAGCCACTGTATTTATATGGTAAGTTTAGCTGAGTTGCTGGTCTATGAAAGCCGCCATGTTGGTAGTGGAGGAGTCCAATGATGGTAACACCTTGAACGACATGGGGAAATGGTTAGATTCTGTCTTTCTGGAGATACTCATTGCCTTTGTGCGGAAAAATGTTACTTGCCACTTGACAGCCCAAGCCTGATATCATCCAAATCTTGTTGCATATGGACATGGACTGCTTCAGTATCGGAGTCATGATTGTGCAATCATCAGCAAACATCCCCACCTTATGATGGAGGGAAGGTCATTGATGAAGCAGCTGAAGATGGTTGGGCCTAGGACACTACCCTGAGGAACTCCTGCAGAGATGTCCGAGATGACTGACCTCCAACAAACGTAACCATCTTCCTTTGTGTCAGGTATGACTGCAACTGGTGAAGAGATTCCACCCCCCAAGTCCCATTGATTTCACTTTTGCTGGGGTTGATACTAAACTTGGTCAATTTATGTCAAGGCCTGTCACTCTCACCTCCCCTCTGGAATTCAGCTCTTTTGTCCATGTTTGAACCAAGGTTGGAATGAGGTCAGGAGCTGAGTGGCCCTGGCGGAACCCAAACTGGGCGTCACTGAGCAGGTTACTGCTGAGCAGGTGCTGCTTGATAGCACTGTTACTGACACCTTCCATCACTTTACTGATGGTCGAGAGGAGACTGACGGGGCGGTAATTGGACGGGTTGAACTTGTCCTGCTTTTTATGGGCAATTTTTCACATTGTCTGGTAGGTGTCAGTGTTGTAACTGTACTGGAACCGCTTGGCTAAGGGAGCTGCAAGTTCTGGAGAACAAGTCTTCAGTACTATTGCTGGAATGATGTCAGGGCCCATAGCCTTTGCAGTATCCAGTGTCTCTAGGCTGTTTCTTGATAGCACGTGGGGATGGTTTAACGTTTCAATGTATTATTTGAAAAAAAGGTCTGAGAGGAGAGAAAACTGTGCTATGGCTGAGCAGACATACAGAGAAACAGACCAATCAGAAAGTCGGATTGTGTATTGTGTGCCTGAGGGGGAAGGGCTGCTGATACTGGGCTTAGAGAGCTCATGGTTGCTCTGAAATTGAAGTAATGGTGAGCTAGATTGCAATCTGCTTTAGGAGCCTCAGTAAAATACACCGAATGAAAGGGAAAGGATTTAGTTAGTGCACATTCAGTGAAAGGAAACTAAATGCAGCTCTATCTCCCCAATTGTGAACAAGGGGCCTTCACAAGCTAACTCTTCACTGAGGTTCAGGAGACTCTACAGATATTGAGAACAGTGTGAGCTTGAATCCATTTTGTTAAGAATAACGGAAAAATAGATTATTATTTAAATGGTGAAAAATTGCAGTATGCTGCTGTGCAGAGGGACCTGAGTGTCTTGTGCGTGAATCACAAAAAGTTGGTTTGCAGGTGCAGCAGGTCATGAAGGCGGCAAATGGAATTGTATCCCTCATTGCTATAGGGATGGAGTTTAAATGTGGGGAGGCTATGCTGCAGCTATATAGGGAGCTGGTGAGGCCACACCTGGAGTACTGTGTACAGTTTTGGTCTCCATACTTGAGGAAACATGTACTGGCTCTAGAGGGGGTGCACAGGAGATTCATTAGATTGATTCAGGAGTTGAGATAGTTGAATCACGAGACATTGAGTAGATTGGGATTATATTCATCGGAACTTGGAAGAATGGAGGGGATCTTATAGAAACATGTAAAATGATGAAGGGAATAGATAAGATAGAAGCAGAGAGCATGTTTCCACTAGTGGGTGAAACTAGAACTAGGGGGCACAGCCTCAAAATAAGGGGGTAACAAGGTGTAGAGCTGGATGAACACAGCAGACCAAGCAGCATCAGAGGAGCAGGAAAGCTGACGTTTCGGACCTAGACCCTTCCTCTGATGCCATTCGGCTTGCTGCGCTCATCCAGCTCTACACCTTGTTACCTCAGATTCTCCAGCATCTGCAGCTCCTTCTATCTCAAAATAAGGGGGAACAGGTTTAGGACTGAATTGAGGAGGAACTTCTTCACCCAAAGGGTTGTGAATCTGTGGAATTCCCTGCCCAGCTGTGGCTACCTTGTTGCATGTTTTTAAGGTGAAGGTTTTTGAACAGTATAGGAGATAAGGGTTATGGTGGGTGGGTGGGAAAGTGCAGCTGAGTCCATGGAAAGATCAGCCATGATCTTATTGAATGACGGAGCAGGCTCCAGGAGCCAGATGGCCAACTCTTGCTCCCATTTCTTTTGTTCTTAGGAATCCTTTTCTGATGTTTATCATTAATTTTTTTCTAATTTTTCTTTTTGCTCTTCCTCCTTAGATAAACATTGTATTCCAAGTTAAAAAGTATACCAGCAGCCTCTTGTGTGTTCAATAACTGACCTCCATGGTGAAAAGAGAAAGCAAAGTTTGGATCCAACGAGCTGTGTTTCACTCTGGAATGGGACTTGTCCAGTATTCACACCAACTGCAATTGTAACAACCTACAGCCCTGATCCACACGAATCCAGACTCACCATTCTGCAGCAGGTAGTGCAGAGCATCACGATAGCCATTCCAGAGAAACCTCTGCAGAGTCTGAAATACAAAGATTCAGCTCAGTGTCACTGTCACAGGCTCCATACACAGGCCAGAGGATGACGAGGAGCTGCTTCCTGCTTCAGTGGCAAGTGAGGCCAAACTGCTCAGCCACTGTTCAGGAAGGATCCGCAGCTCACTGGAACACACTGGCATGGAAGATTGATCAGCCCAGTTAGCCATCTTAGTGCAAAGCTCTGAGGAAGAGGGACTGAACCTGTTTTTTCTGTTCTGGGCTAGGGGCACTATCGCAGTGCCATTATGTACAATCCTGACCCACACGAATCTGAATGCACCGTTCTGCAGTGGGTAGTGCATGGTATCGCTATAACCATTCGAGGGAAACCTCCAGATCCTGCCAGCGATTTTCCAGCGGGCAATCTACCCAACAGAGCACTGATCAAGCTCAATGCATCACAGACCCCCACCCGATTACACCAACACTCCAGGTCAGAACAAACATAGCAGGGCGACATGAAACAGCCCTTTCACACAGTAAGCAGTTGGGGTTGGGAATACATTGCTTGGAAATGTGTTGGAGGGAGGTTCAACTGAGGCATTGAGGAGGACATTGGATTTTTTTTTGGATAATAATGGCGTGCAAGAAGATGGGGAAATGAGAGGAGATTGGCAGTAGCTAATGGAGACGGACTTGATAATAAAGCCCAAATAGATCACGGAGACAGTATGGACTGAATAGTTCCCTTCCGCACCATAATAATTCCGAGATTTTGAGATTCGAGGACAGGAGAATAGAGCAAAGTCACAGTCAGAGAGATCTATGGCACAGAAAAGGGCCCTTCAGCCTATCATT
This sequence comes from Stegostoma tigrinum, assembly GCF_030684315.1. Taxonomy (NCBI): domain Eukaryota; kingdom Metazoa; phylum Chordata; class Chondrichthyes; order Orectolobiformes; family Stegostomatidae; genus Stegostoma; species Stegostoma tigrinum. The sequence goes on from NC_081374.1 coordinate 45,567,075, forward strand.
TCCATGCCAGTCAAAAACAGCTACCTAACTATTCTAACTCCATTTTCCAGTATCAGGCCCAGAGCCCTGTATGTGTTGACTTTGCAAGTGTTCAACTTCTTCAACGTTGCAAGGGTTTCTGTCTCTACCACCCCTACAGGCAGCGGGTTCCAGCTTCCCAGCAGCCTCCAGGTGGAAATGTTCTTCCTCACATCTCCTCTAAACCTCCTGCCCTTCCTTCTCAAATCTATGTCCCGGGTCATTGATCCCTCCAGCAAGGGGAAAAGTTTCCGACCTGTCTATCTCCCTCGACTTTATACATCTCAATCGTGTCCCCTCTCAATCTCCTCTGCTCTCAGGAAAACAGCCCAGTCTGCACTGTCTCTCTTCAAAACTGAAAGTCTCCAGCCCAGGCAGGCAACATCCTGGTAAATTTCCTCTGCACCTTCTCCAGTGCTATCATATCCTTCCTTTAACATGGATTCCAGAACTGCACACACAGTATTCAAATTGTGGCCGAACCAATGTTTTTCAATAACTACCCATTCTTAAACTGTATGCCTCAGCTAATAAAGACGAGTATACCACATGCCCTCTTAACCACTTTATCCACCTGTCCTGATACATTAAGGGATCAGTGGGCATGCTCACCAAGATCCCGCTGATCCTTGGTGCTTCCCAGGGTCCAACTTCCCATCACATATTCCTTTGTCTTGTTTGTCCTGTCCAAGTGTATCACTTCACATTTATCCAGATTGAATTCCATTTGTCACTGACCATCTGACTAGCCCCTCTATCCTCCTGTAATCTAAGGCTATCCTCCTCACTACTTATAACTGACCAATCTTTGTAAACATCTGCAAACTTGCTGATCACCCCTCCGACATTCAATTCTAAATCATTTCTACAAACCACTAACTGAAAAGTCCCCAACTCTGACCCCAATGGGACCTCACTGGACACAGTAAGTTTAAGTGCCTCCTTGCACATTCTATACTCCTCTTGAGCGTCTGCTGTTTTTTGTAAGTCTTCAGTATCCTTCAAAAGCCTCCCTTTCTCTCTTACCCCGATGATGTTTATCCCTTGATATTCACCCTTTTTCTTCATTGTGCTACATTGGCCCTGCTGTCTCCATATTTCCTTCTTGAATATATCCTACTGTTCTGAGATGGATTCCCAGAGCACTCTAGCCAAATCATATCTGATCTTTTTAAAATCAGTGTTCCCCTAGTTTACCACTTTGATTTCAAGCCCATTCTTGTCCTTCTCTATAACTCCGTTAGATTCAACTTTCTTGTGAGTGCTGCCTCAAAATGCCCCCCACTGATCCCTTATGGACTTGACTAGCTTCATTATCCAAGATTAAATGCAGAAACAAATGATTAAACTCTGTCACAGAACTGGCAGCAAGCCTTTCACCAGAGGTTAGAAAGAAGAGAAAATGGAATAGAAAGATGACATGGCACGGTGGCTCAGCGGTTAGCACTGCAGCCTCACAGCACCAGGGACCCGGGTTCGAATCCACCCTCGGCAGCTGTCTGTGTGGAGTTTGCACATTCTCCCCATGTCTGCGTGGGTTTCCTTCAGTTTCCTCCCACAGTCCAAAGATGTGCAGGCTGGTTGGATCGGCCATGCTAAATTGCCCGTAGTGTTCAGGGGTGTGTGGGTCATTAGGGGGATGGGTTTGGGTGGGATGCTCCGAAGGGCGGTGTGGACTTGTTGGACCGAAGGGCCTGTATCCACACTGCAGGGAATCTAATCTAAAACACAACAGCCTCAGTGTGAGCTGGCCACCCATTAGTTGCTCCCTTCCTTCTCATCTCCTTTAGAAAACAGAGGATTTCACGCATGTCAGGTTACCTTCGATCGAGGTGGGAAGAGAGCGGAGGAAACGCAATGCAGATTCTCAGGGGATAACACGAAGCTACACTTCCCGAACCAGATGAGGAAGCAGTCAGCAGCGTTCCTGGGACAAATATCCATCTCTCCTGAGAACGGTGAAATGGTTATAGTGTTCCTCGCATCTCCTAAAGGCTGCATGTTGGTAAATCCTCCATCAACATATCGCTGCCAAAGGAATCACAGACATTAACATTCACTGACACTGTCTAATCTGACCCACCATTGATTGGACTCCTGGAGCCTTGTTAAAATACAGAATAGTCTCTCCACTACATATTGCTCAGATGCCCTGAAACACACCAGAGCTGAAACATAAGGAAGCATGTTTGCACTCAGTTGGGGGATCGGGTTTAACCAATTTACCCATTTAATCTGATCCTCTTGCCCTAGTCTCCGGGGATTTAGAATTCCCTCACATTTCAATAAACGAAACATTTTCCAGGAAATCTTTCTGACAGGAAGGGAAATTGGCACTTCAAGACTAACTTAGTTATAATTGCACAAAGTATACTCTCTGACCAATCTAATAGTGTACTAACTTGCTTCACTGTAACAAATGTAGATTTTAATATCATGTGACTGTGCTTAGTTTAACCTAACAAAGAAACGCACCACGGGATTTTGAACAGAACGAAGTTAACATAATTTGTTGAATCACAGCGGTCCACGTAGAAGGTACGCCAACAGTGATGTCAGGGAGGCGATACCGGGATTTTGACCCAGTGACAGTGCAGGAACGTGGCATATATTTCCAAGTCAGGACGGTGAGTGGCTTGGAAGGGAACTTGCTGGGGGTGATGTTCCCATGTGTATCTGCTGACCCTTGTCCTTCTAGATGGAAAGGTTTAGAAGATGTTGTCTGAGGATCATTGGTGAAATTCTGCAGTGCACCCTTCACATGATATATATTGGTACTATTGAGTGTTAGCGGTGAAGGGATTCGATGTTTGTGGTGCTAACAAACATGTTGCTTTGTCCTGGATGGTGACAAGCTTCTTGAGTGTTGTTAGAATATTCCATCACACTTCTGCCTTGCACCTAATAGATGATGGACAGGATTTGGAGAGTCGAGGTGGGTTACTCGCTGCAGTACTCTAAGTGTCTGACCTGCTCTTCTAGCTGCTCTGTATAGTTGCTTATTGGTGATGGTCATAGCCTGGCATTTGTGTGACATGAATGATATTTATCACTTGTCACTATAAGCCTGGATATTGTCCAGATCTTTTTGCATTTGCACATGGATTGTTTCAGTCAGCTGAGGAGTCGCGAATTGACACTGAACATTGTGCAATCATCGGCAAACATCCCCACTTCTGACCTTATGATGGAGGGAAGGTCATTCATGAAGCAGCTGATGACGTTTGGGCCTGGGACGCTACCCTGAGGAACTCCTGCAGAGATGTCCTAGAACTGAGATGACTGACCTCCAACAACCACAACCATCTTCCTATGTGCCAGGTGTGACTCCAAATAGCAGAGACTCTGTCCCTGACATGCATTGATTTCAGTTTTGCTGCGGTTCCTTGATGTCACATTCAGTTAAATGCATCATCAATGTCCCACTGAACTGCACTCCCCGATTACATTCTTATCCAGGCCGTTGTAGCCAGGAAATCCCCTTCAATTGCTTCCTTCCCATTGTACATAGTTACTCCATATCCCTGAAGTACCTATTGTTCATCCACAAGCTCCCACCATAGGCTGCAAGAACCACTGTGGTTGGTCACACAATGTGGCTGCATTTTCTGTTGCACTGCAACAGAACAATGCCACGTGCCCTGGCCGGTAAACAATGTTGTAATATCTCTTCACAGATCCATGTATTCAAATCAAGATTGTGGGTTTGTCCTGGCTCAAGTTTGGATAATTAGCTACATGCTCACTGACTGCGTTGTAACATTCCCTTTTCTTTCCAACAACAAGGCAGTATGTAATGTGGCTGGGTGTAAAAGCGTGTGATGTAACCTGTGTTAATAGTGATCTGAGGGCAAATTGGTCATTACATAATACGCTGTTCAACATCTTAGAAACCAGGATTACGTCACTCACTCGGCAACTTGAGGAGATTTTAATCAATTTTCCACACCAGTGTCCAAATTCGATCCTAACCAAGTGATTCAAGATGATGAACAAAGATGAAAAGCTGCAGGTGTGGATCTGTACCAGCTCAGGAGCCCTACTCTTGAAAGGGGCGCACACCTTTTTCCTTCTTTTCTCACGTTTTATTCCCTTCTAAGTGTTTTTTTTTAGCTTTTTTTCCTCTCTACTTACCTTCTGGAGGGACCTCGGTCGTGGGGGCAGCGGTGGTGATAGCAGCGGGCAGGGGCCCGGAGTGGGGTGGCTTGGCTGATAGGCCATCAGGCGGTTCGTGTGCCCAGGCAGAATGCCGGTGGGTGGCAGCATCATGGAAGTGGCTGGGAGTCCCGAGTGGCACCAAAACGGGACCCTGGCAGCCTATGGTGAGGCAGCTGGTCAGCCTGGATGGCGGTGAGACAGCAGCAGAGGCCCAGGGGTCAAGGTCAGTGCAGGAGAGAGAGATCGAGCCCTTGTGGGGAAGGCCAGCATGGAGTGACTGTAGGCCCATGGCTAAAGAAGCACTGCAATCTGGAACCTTTAACTTTATTCCTTATTCACTACTTTAAGCTGACAATAACTGTAATGTTGCACTTTTAGCTTACTTCTCCATTGTTCTACTCTTTACCTAAGATTTTGTGCCTAGGCATCTTGTACCTAAAATAACACTGTGGATGGTGACATTGTACACTTTTCCGTGTACTTCTGCATCCCTGTGCTCGAGAACACGTGACAATAAAACCTAATTCTAAATTTAAGAACGTCTACAAACTCAAACCTTGCAGCATTAGCTCCAAGAGACTTTAGATTCTCATTCCAGACTCGTGTGTGAGGAGGCTACATTCAAAGTTGTAATTGTTGCTCCTCATTGCACTCTATTTAGCCGCTCCTCCCAGAACTGTAACACTTTTAGTGAAAGGCAACCCCCTCCCCAGTTGGTTACGACTGTGGACCCCACTTTCCTGCCCGTGCGATATTTAGGGTCTCACAGACAGTATAGTTCCCCGCTGGATGGTTCCTTAATCAGCACCACTGCTGTTCCTCACAGATTAACCACACCAGTATGTTCTGAGGAAGGGTCACCGGACCCGAAACATTAACTCTGTTTGTTTCTTCACAGATTCTGCCAGACCTGGCGAGCTTTACCAGCAACTTCTGTTTTTGACACCAGAATGAAGTTGTTTTAGATACAGTGGAATCACCCCACTACAGAACAGATCAGGGAAAGAGGGTCAAAAAGCATAATTCAATCCTATTACTTTCCCAGTGTGGAAGACTTTATGTGACAGGATAGGTTGGGAGCCGGAAACACAGACATAAAAATAGATATAACTTCATTTTGTGGGAGTAAAATAAATTCACATTCTAACACATAAAACACGTGGATCGGGGAAGACCGAGCAATTTATCGACTCAACAGCACATCATAATGTTTGTCGCTCTTGCTGCAATTTATAATTTCTTGACATGGTCTTTTGCCATCAACATCTGAGGTGAGATGTAAGAAATGTTTTCCTCCTTCAGATTCTCCACACCATTTACTGAAAACAGCAGGGAGATCAATTCGAGAAAATAATCAAGAAAATCCAAAACACCACAAAGCCAAAAACCTTTAGAAGCACATAGAGTCAATTGAATGTGACCTACTTTGTCGATTTTAGGCACCAGTGAATTGAATGGCACACTGCAATCACAAGGAGACCATGCGATCATGTGGCTCACAGCCAGAAATGGGAAACAACAAAATTACCATTGAGAGACTGAATGCTCTCTTTGTTCTCATCCAGAGATCTTCAGGCAGACCCTAAAGCAGTGTAAGTGGGAGTGAATGAGCTCTGCAGACTTAATACTTAGAACAGATCACAGAGACATTGAGGAAGAGCCAAGAGTCCTTAAGGAGAACAGTGGGAAAATTCAAAAAGGAGGAAAATTGGAAGTTCTACACCTAGATCACCCTGGGTAGAACCTGGAATTTCACTAACTTTAAGATCCTTAAACGCATAGTTTCAAACAAAGAGATATCTTGCGTTACATGATCTAATGATACAAGTTTGAAATATTGAAAAGAATTTCTTATCAAATAATTGATATGCTTTATTTCCCTCTGCCATTGACAATCCGTATTTAAAATATCTATCTGCACGCACTTCCTATCCACAGCGTCTTATTTTCTACTGTCAAATTCACAATTTGTTACCTTTTATCTACTTTAAATTTCTGGGACCACATTTAGAATGGAAATTGCTCGTGCCGAGGGCACTGACAGTTGTGCGTTGAATACTTGCTGCATCTTATCCCGGGTATAGAGACACAAAAAGGCCATTTCACCCTTCAAGCCAGTCCCACCTCGTTCAATGTGATCACAGCTCATTTCCAACCCAACTTTATAGCTGTTGGATTTTGAGGTATTAAAGGTGTTAATAATCTCAGTTTTAAAGTTGATCTAGAATCAACTTCATTGTGTGGAAGAATGTTTCAAATGCCTTCGATATATATGTTTTGTGTTTCCCAGTTTCACACTCGACCATGTTTGGTTGTAACATTTTGACCATCTACTCCCGGTATAACCCTTGATACTCCATCGAACTGATAGGTTCTCTCTATCGACCTTAATCTTTCCCTTACTATCTTAAAAATTCACTCCCTAACCTTCCAAAGTTCTGTAAATACAGCCCTAGTTTATTTAATCACTCCTCACAATTTAACAATTAGAGATGAGGTAACATTCTGGTCAATCTCCACTGCACTCCTTCAGGGCCAATATATCATACACAAGGCATGGTAGCCTGAATTGGTCATAGTATTCCAGTTATGGCTAACAGGACACAGACAGGTTGGTGGAATGAGCCAACACAGGGATGATCAAATTCAGGGCAGAGAGGTAATACATTTTACTACTAAGGACAAAGAAAACAGTCTGTGCTAAACAATGTGATTCTAAAGATTTACGAGGAGGAAGAAAGTTGGAGTCGTTCAAGCACAAATCAAAGGGGGAAGGATAGATTGACAATGCCATTAAATGAACCACATGGTTTTGTAAATCGAGCTAAAGTGCCAAAAACTTGGAAGTCCTTCTATACCGAGACAAAACATGCCTTCAGGTAGAGTGCTATGTACATCTGGGCACCACACTTCAGGATAGACTGCAGGAGAGATTTACCAGAACAGCTTGTGGGGTGAGAGGTTCAGATGAGTGGACAGATTGGAGAAATTGGAATTGTTCTTCTCAGAACAGTGAAGGGCAACAGAAGATTTATTAGGGCAGCTTAAAATCATGACCGGGCTATAGATAGGACAAACACAGAGGAACTATATCCAACTGTCAGTCATAACCAGAGGTCACAACTTAAAGGTAATTGACAAAAGAACCAGCAGGAACTCAAGGATTTTAATGTTTAGTGATGAGGGTTTGGAATACACTGCTTGTAGGGCAGTGAATACAGAATCAGTAGTATTTTTCGAAGTGTATTGAATAAATACTTGGACAAAAATCTTTCAGCAATACTGGGGAAGATTTAAGCAGTGGGAGTAACTGAATTGCTCTTTGAAGGAGTTAACAGGGTGGCCCTTCTGTGCTATGATGGTTCTAAAAGACATGAAAATTATTTCTCCAGCCAAAAGCTGCCACATAGTCCTTAGAACAGGTCAGTGACTACATACCACACCACGGAAAGTTGGGGGGATCAAGCCACAGTAAACAGGAACAAAACAGCTACACAGCAAAGCCTGTGTGAAAAAGAGAAGGGTACAAATTCAAATGATGCATTAGTTACTTATCTTCATCTTCATGACACTATCAAGTCTGCACTTCTTATAATTCAGGGTTAGGTGGAAAACATCCAATTAAATAGTTTCCTGAATGTGGTCAAGGCCTAATTCTAATCATTTTACTAACAATTTCTCAACATTAAAGTCACGCATACAAGCTAAAACTAAAATGCTAAAGTTGAAGGAGTTTCTGTGAAATCACAGTGAATGAGATTAGAACCAAGAAACAAACATTATTGGCCAATAATCTGCAAGGACAAGGACGGTGTGTTCTATGCACAAAGCCAGGAGCTGAACATAAAAAGCCCTTTCCAGTTAAAAAGGGCCTCAAGGCTGGAACTGTAGAAGGGTGAGAGAAGGTGGTGGGGGGGCGGAGAATAACTTCCTGATGGATCACAAAGCCTTACACTGGACCTTGGACAACTGTTTGTTAAAACATGGACAGGTTAGACGGAGCGGGATTTTCCCTTGTCCTGATTTCTGTGGTTAACCGAATCTGTCTGATCAAACCAAAACTACAGGGTCCCAATACCGTGAAATCAAACCCTCAACTACAGTCAGCGTCTAGAGGGGACAGGGAGAAGTGGGGCAAAGGCAGGATGTACTTCATAGAAAATGCAAATACTCCGCACAAACAGAAATGTTCCCCGAAGCCCTGTCGCTTTCGGACACCAGATGAGTTAAAAAAGAAAATAGATTGTTACCTGGACAAGTTCCTCATTCGAAGTGAAGTCAGAGACCAGGACATTCTGTCCATCGGATACCCGGGTCAGGGAGATGAAAAGCCTCCCACAGGCAAGCTCACGGGCATTCTTGGGAAGATTCTCCATCAAATCCTTGCGTACAATCTGCAGCAGGTTCATTAAAGGGTGGACCGGTCCGAGGAACCATCTCCTAGACAGTCTAGCCGCTCGCTTGAGGCTCCGATAGAAATTATCTAGGATACGGTCAAAAATGAATGCGAGAGTGACTACGGCTTATAACAGGAAAAGAACCGTTGGCAGTAAATTGCTACAAACTATTAAGGCTGGATTTGGGAATCCATGTAGTCTAGGAATATCATCCAGCAAAACAGATATATACAAAACTGAAATGCTGGAAATCTGAATCAAAGAAGAAAATGCTAGAACATTCAACAGATCTGTCTGCAGCTGAATGGCTATAGAATTGAAATGTTAACCCAACACAGTCCATAGACGCTGCCAATCCTACTGAGCCTTTCCAGCATCTCTGACCAAATTCTACATTTGTGTTTTCAAATTAACTGGTGCAAAGAAAACATTGGGGTCCAACTTTTGGCATTGTTCGTGTGTCTACTCTAGGGTTACAGAGCAAGAGGATAATTGTGAACTGAAGTCAGAAATGGATAGTGCAACACACTCAAGATCCAAATGGCCTCTCCTGTTCGTATATATGGTTTTCTTTCTCATATTTGCTCTGCAAACTTCCAATAAAATTCCAACAAGTTAAAAAAGGAAAGCTCCATAGGTAATGGGTTTTGGTTTTATTTGTTCCTGGGAGACAGGCATTGCTGGCTAGACCATCCAGTCCCATCCCTAATTGCTCTGGTGACGGTGATAGTGTAGAGACAACCACCATGTGGTTAATTAGACTGGTGGGTCATTTCACAGAGAATTAAGAGTCATCCACATTGCTGACTAACACACGTCAGCCAGACCAGGTAAGGAGAACAGATTTCTTTCTAAGGAGATTCCTGAAGATACTGGGTTTTTATGACTGGGGCTTATTTTCTCTAAATAGTTTTCTTAATTGAAGTCAGATTTGAGTGCTGTTACTGTAGGATTTGAATAGATATCCCCAGGACATTAGCCTGGGATTCTGGATTACTTCAGCATCATGACCACGATGTCAACACCTCCCCCATCTGCTGGGATGAACGTTTGCCGAATGTAGAGGGCCAAGTGCTTGAAAATTTCTAATTCCACCTCTTTCTCCGCTAGTTGAATGCCAAAACTCAGACAGCTATTTTGGGGCAGGGTGGCATTTCATTGATTAGCCTCACAGCACCAGGGACCCGGGTTCGATTCCACCCTCGGGCAACTGTCTGCGTGTAGTTTGCACATTCTCCCCGTGTCTGCAAGGGTTTCTTCCCACAGTCCGAAGATGTACAGGTTTGGGCGGATTGGCCACGCTAAATTGCCCATCATGGCCAGGGATGTGCAAGCTAAGTGGATAAGCCATGGGAAATGGAGGGGTATAGGATTGTTGGTGTGGACTAAATGGGCCAAATGGCCTGTTTCCATACTGTAGGGATTCTATAATTCCAACAGCTGCCAATGGGTGGAGCAGGTAAAATCATGAACACACAGAAGACCAGAACTACAGGAGCACAGATGTACTGAAGGCTCGAAGAGTGGGGGTTTGAACACAAGAACAAAGGTTTGAAAATCATGGTGTTAGTGGTCTGGGAGCCAACGTATGTCAGCGTGTACTGGAATCTGGTGCAAGTTAAGAAACTGCAGCACATGTAAAAATGCTGCGGCTCATATAAATCTAGCAGGTGGAAGGGGAACAGAAGTCTTAGTGGTAACAAAAACACAGATGAGCGGAGCCAATGCAATGGTAGAGCCAAAATGTTTGAGTGAAAAGAACTGGAGATGGTCAGGGAATGGAGTTTGTGGTGGAGGCCGAAGCAATACTTTATTGGAGAAAATTTATTCTGATCCAATCCTTGATGCCGGGCAAGCAGTCTAGCCAATCAGAGAGAGCGGAAGGTTTGAGTGAGCTGGAGCAGGTGTGTGGAACCTGGCAAGGTGCTTTCAGACAATGTTGCTGAGGGACCAGATAGAGATAGGAAATGGAATGAGGCAAAAATGTATCCTCAGTGGACTGACCAGACACAAGAGAAATTTAAAAAAGAACAACTAACGGTGAAGACGAATAGCAAAAATAATTCAATTCGCCTTCCCTTCTTTCCCATGATAGGAGATTGATGAAGAGGGGTTGATTACTATGGGTACAGTCACAGAGGATGTCATTGAGAAATTCAAGCATGAAAACTGCAGAAGTGACTACAGATTTGGAAGGTGACTAACATTGTCAAGGATTTCTTGGAGGTTAAGCATATGGGGTAGTGGCAGTTTGTAGACCCAGCAGATGAGGACTTTTTGCTTGCAGAGACACATAATGACCGCAGATTTGATGGAGGATGAAGTCTCAGTTCTAGTGGTAAAAGCATCCCCGAAACTCCTCAAGCCCTGTTGGAGGCGAAGGTGAATATAACAACATCAAGGGTTTGAGGTGGTGAACAGAAGTGGTCAGGGGCTTTCTTCATATTCTAGAATAATCCTGGAATAGCAAGCAGTATCGAGGGGAAGAGGAGAGATCAGGTTAAATGAATTGCTCACCGGAAACATTCTAACTCTGTATCTACTGAATCCCACGCACTGGAGATGAAAGTCACAGCCAGGAAACGGCCAGAGCAGGTGACAGGAATAGTTTTAATGAAGACTCTGGCATCAAAAGTGGAGGTGAGGGGATGTAAGTGAGAGGGGCAGGAGCAGCAGAAACACGATGAACAGAGGGTTAAACACTGGACAGTCGGGATTTTGAAAGTGTCACTGCAAGTAACTCAGACTGGTGTTTCTTTTCCCAGGGGGGTGGATGTCACTGGGTTTTAACAGAAAGCAGAATATAAGAAATTGATCAATAACAGCCTGAAGTGACTGAACAATGGGAGCAGGAGACAACCTGAGCAAATGTACTGGGGAGTTTAAATGGAGAGACAGATTGAGGGAGAAAAGTGAACTCAAGAGAGAAATGACATGATATACTAAGGAGGTCATTAACATCACTGAAGACCAGAAACTTGAAAGTTTGCAACCACACAGAATTGAAACATTTGTATCAAAAGGCCGTACAATTAGCAGTTTTGATATCTAAGTGCCTGATTCACATTGGCTGGCTAAATTCAAAAGCATCACTTTTTACCAAGACAACAAGCTTTTGAATTTAGCTAATCAATGTGAATCAGGCACTTAGATATCTAAAACCAATTACATTCAAATCTCGTATTTTTGTCAACTTAGGTCCAATCCTACTGTAAGAAATATTGATATGTCATTAAGGGTATAAAAGAAGGGGTAGTTGGACAAAGTCAGCAGAGCTAACTGCCGTCCGCCAGAGTTGAAACTCCTCAGCTCTCAAGAGATAATCACTGGCTCTCACAAACCCCTCTAATTATTAGAGAAAGCACCATCTAAATACCGAAAGGTACCCTTAGCACAACCAGTGAATAATCCTGACAGAATGATAGGCGGAGAAGGCACAGAACATTCCAGAAGGCACACAACCTGGCTGTAATTTTGAGAGACTAAGTTTTTTTTATATATATAAATAGGATTTGTATTTATTGGAACAGCATACCATTAGGATCTTATTTTATTCAGGAATCATTAGTAGATTGAAGGGGTTTATTTGTTAATGGCTTACTTAATTTGTTCAATGTTAGAGTTAGATAGATAAATCGTTACTTGTTGATTGTAAAGTGAGTGTCAGGATTTATTTTATTTGAAACACTAGAAGTTGCTGAAAGGCAGGTTACACCACTTTTCACTCTCCTTTTACAGATTATAGGGTGAGGCGCTCTTTTTGGGTATTTTGGTTTTAGTTCGCGGCAGGGGTCAACCTCCACTTTATGACAATGCATTGGTGAGAATCTTTTGATGATTGGGAGGGCAATAGAGAACTTGGAAACAGGAAGGAGATAGAGAGCTTGTGTCGTGGTGCAATGATAACTATCTTTCTCTCAAAGCCAGCAAAACAAAAGAACTGATTGTCGACTTCAGACAGAAAAGAGGAGGACACTCCCCCCTCTACATCAATGGAGTCGAGGTGGAAAGGGTCAAGAGCCTTGGGTTCCTGGGAGTGACAATAACCGATAATCTTACCATGTAGATATGACAGCCAAGAAGGCACAACAAAGCTTCTTCTTCCTTAGGGAGCTTAGGAAATTCAGCATGTCCATAAGGATCCTCACCAACTTCTACAGATGCTCCTCAGAAAGCATTCTGTCTGGCTGCATAATGGCCTGGTACAGCAACTGTTGCGCCCCAGGACTGTAAGAAAGTACAGAAAGTTGTGTGCACAACCCTGACCATCATGGTAGCCATCCATGGCCTCCATTTATACCTGTCATTTGCCACAGAAAGCCTGGCAACATCAATGAGCCCCCTCACCCCGGCAATGCTCTCTTCCAATGTCTTCTGTCAGGCAGAAGATTCGGAAGCTGGAACACATGCACCACCAGGTTCTAGAACAGCTTTTTCCCTGCCATTATTAGTCTGCTGAATGGAATCTCTAACTTTAAATAACATTGATCTTGTTTTGTGTAATGCTGTTGTAACGCTATATACCTCGCTCTGTCTGAGCACCCGTAATTCGTACGTCCTTGTTTGCTATGATTTTTGCCTGTACTGCTTGCAAAACAACACTTTTCACTCTACTTCGGTACACGTGACTGCAATAAATCGAATCAAGTCTAGCAGTTTGAAAGGAAGCTGAAAGATGTGAAACCAGGAGCAACGCTCTGAGGTAGCGAAGGTGATGGAGAGGAGAGAGGCATCAAACTTGGTGACAAAAGACATGCCAAGGCAGCCTGGTGCAAGGTCTAGAAAGTCTGCCAGGCTGCAAGGGTTCAGAAAGTGGGTCACTGGCACCAACCATTATATCCACAGCTTCCTCACGTTACTGAAATCTTCCGTTGAAAGTTCCTGTTAAGCAACAGGCTTGCTTATAAGTGAAGGGACATTGTAAGGGAGTTACGGAGACTAAGAGTCCACACAGTCAATGTGGAGAGCAGTCAGTAGGAACAGGAGACTGACATGAGCAGCTACGAGTGATCACATGGGGTTGTGAGGCTGGCAAACGTGAGGTCTGGATCAATTTCAGCAGCTTCTCCATGTGAGGCCGTGTGAGTGCTTTGATGACGATGATGCCAGGAAAGACAGAAAGAAACTGTGGGGTTTGAGGAAGTAAAGTCCGGCACAGCAGCAGGAGATTAGGTAAACTGAGGAATCCCACAGGCCAGGGACTAATGAACAAAATGCGCAAGAGGCGAGCAATGAAGTCGAATGGGAATAAAGAGAAAAAAAAGAGACCAAAGAAGTCAAGGGCTCAGATCCAGAAAGACAACCAAAATACGCCAACAAACAGATTCAAACCACACAGAGAAATGCAAGGGTTTGTACAGATCATCTCTTCTACCCATCTTACACAGCACAGGCCAGAGCTTGTAGGCCATGGGTTATGTGGAAACAAGAAGCATTCCATTCAAGCTGTCAGCTCTCCTGAGCTTTCTAACGGGAGGATTGTAGTGGAGAAGCAAACAGGAATCCAGGTTATAAATCCAAGTTATAAAGAAAACAGATAACACTGTGCGAAGCTGGATGAATGAAACGTCAAACTTTCCTGCTCCTCTGATGCTGCTTGGCCTGCTGCATTCATCAGCTTCACACTGTGTTATCTCAGATTCTCCAGCATCGGCAGTTCCTACTATCTCTACAAAGAAAACACACAGATTTCAATGATTGGGGCTGACTAACACTCTCAAATAGACAGAATCAAGCCTTTATAGACAGAAGTCAGCATTCTGTGTTCTTCATCCTGTTGCTTCAGTGACCTACACAGCACCTCAGCACCAGGGGAGTTGGCGGATGATGCCGGTGACTGGCTACACAGGGGAGGATGTTTGCCTGGAGCCAACATGTATTGCAAAATCACAAACAATTGAGCTGGCCAGGCCTACATGACAGTCATGTAGAGGTCTTCAGCATGGAGACAAGGTCCTTCAGCCCATCATATCCACATGCAAAGACAAGCTAACTATTGTAATCCCACTTTCCAGTTGTAGGCCCATAGCCTTGTATACCTTGGTATCACAAGCGTACATCTCAATGTTTCTTCAAGGTGATGAGGACATCTGCCTCTACTACCCTTAAAAGCAGCAGGCTTGTAAATTCCCAACACACCTCCACTAAGCCTCCTGCCTTCAACCTCTATCCTCGGCTATTAATAGTAGAATTCCCCACTGTGTGGAAAGAGGCCATTCAGCCCAACAACTCTTCCAAGCGCATTCTACCCAGACCCTATCCCTGCAACTCCGCATTTCCCATGGCCAATCCGCCCTAGCCTGCACATCTTTGGACTGTGGGAGGAAGCCCATGCAGATACGGGGATTACATGTAAACTCCTCACAGGCACCGGAGGCTGGAATTGAACCCGGATCCCTGCTGCTGACGGGCAGTGGTGTGAGCCACTGAGCCACCTCTCAATCACGGGCAAAAGTTTCTCCCTGCCCACCTTGTCCTTGCCCTTCAAATCGCGGCTCCTCTCAATCTTCCCTGTTCCAGGGAAAACTCCCCCAGTCTGCAATTTCTCTTGGTCACTAAACCTCTCCAGCCCAAGACGCAACATCCTGGTAAATCCACTCTGCATCTGCTCCTGCGCTATCACATCCCTCCTTCAACGTGGATTGCAGAACTGCTCACAGCACTCCAGCTGGGGCCTCAACAACATTCAAGCATAACCTCTCTGCTGTTAAACTCCCCCTAATAAAGGCAATCTCATTGGCCTCCTTACCCATTTTATTTAGCAATGCTGAAACTTGACGGGACCGGTGCACACCGAGGGTCCCCCCGGGATCCTCCCTGCTTCCCACCGTTGGCGCTGCAGTCTGAGAGATCTTTCTGCGTACAAAATTAGCAGCTCACTCCAACAGCCAATACACTGAGATTAGACGAGGCGCCGCAGAAACTGAAATCCACCACAAAGTGACCGCCTGGAAGGTCTGCTCCAGCCTATTCCCATCCTTTACACCGGACTGTCAGCAATAACCAGTGACCCAGCAGGAATCCAGTTCAAGCTCCCCACCCAGATCACTGAAGGGGTGATCGAAAGCAAGGCGGTGAGTGTGTGCTGCTGTGCACGGTGCTAAAACCAACCAGACCTCCAAGTGAGGGAGCAGAGATAGTGCGACTCACCGAGGCTGACCGCACAGATAACAGCAGCAGCGATGAGAGAGCCAGCAGAAGCCCCATATACTCTGGGAGCAGCAGCCAGCACCCGGGGAGTGTTTCCAGCAGGCACTGCACCACCCCGATGTGGTAGGTGACCAGGAACCCACAGCCGGCGAACGACAGAGCCCGGTGCGGGCGGCCGCCACCAGCTGCTGGGACCCGGCGCTGTTCCTTCCAGCAGGCGGCGAGATCCCACTCCTCCCGCAGCTCCCGTCCGGGCGGCGGGGCAGGGGCTCGGCCTGCGGCTGGGGGCAGGCTCCTCTTCCCACATCCTCACTCTCGGGATCCCCACTGCCCGCATTCTCCACCCTCGCCAGCCCTCCCCTCACACTCCCCCCCCACCTCCCCCTCCCCCTCCCCTCCCCCCCCCCGGCCTCCCCCTCCCTCCCTCCTCTCCCCCCCTCCCTGCTCTCCCCCTCCCTCTCCCCCCTCCCTCTCCCCCCCTCCCTCTCCCCCCCTCCCTCTCCCCCTCTCTCTCCCCCCTCCCTCTCCCCCCTCCCTCTCCGCCCCCTCCCTCTCCCCCCTCGCCCTCCCCCTCTCTCTCCCCCTCTCTCGCCCCCCCTCCCTCTCCCCCCTCCCTCTCCCCCCGCCCCCCTCTCTCCTCTCCCCCTCTCTCCCCCTCCCTCGCTCCCCTCTCTCCCCCTCCCTCTCCCCCTCTCTCCCCCCCTCCCCCTCCCCCCCCTCCCCCCCCTCCCTCTCCCCCCCCTCCCTCTCCCCCTCCTCCCTCGCCCCCCCTCCCCCCCTCTCCCCCCCCCGCTCCCCCCCCTCTACCCCCCCCCTCCCTCTCCCCCCCTCCCTCTCCCCCCTCCGCCCCCGCCTCCCTCTCCCCCGCCTCCCTCTCCCCGCCTCCCTCTCCCCCCCTCCCTCTCCCCCCCTCTCCCCCCCCTCCCTCTCCCCCCCCCCTCCCTCTCCCCCCCTCCCTCTCCCCCCCTCCCCTCTCCCCCCCTCCTCTCCCCCCCCCCCCCTCCTCCCCCTCCTCCCTCTCCCCCTCCTCCCTCTCCCCCTCTCTCCACTCCCCCTCCCTCCCTCCCCGCCCTCCCTCCCCCCCTCCCTCCCCCCCTCCCTCCCCCCCCCTCCCTCCCCCCCTCCCTCCCGCCCCTCCCTCCCCCCCTCGCCTCCCCCCCCTCCCTCTCCCCCTCCCTCTCCCCCTCCCTCTCCCCCTCCCTCCCCCCCTCCCTCTCCCCCTCTCTCCCCCCCTCCCTCTCCCGCCCCCTCCCTCTCAGCCCCCTCCCTCTCCCCCTCTCCCCCCCTCCCTCTCCCCCTCTCCTCTCCCCCTCTCTCCCCCCTCTCCTCCCCCCTCCCTCGCCCCCTCTCTCCCCCCCCCCCTCTCCCCCCCCGCTCTCCCCCCTCCCCTCTCCCCCTCCCTCTCCCCCTCCCCTCTCCCCCTCCCTCTCCCCCTCTCTCCCCCCCTCCCTCCCCCCTCCCTCTCCCCCTCCTCCCCCCTCCCTCCCCCCCTCCCTCCCCCCCTCTCCTCCCCCCCTCTCTCCCCCCTCCTCTCCCCCCCCTCCCCCTCCCTCCCCCCCTCCCTCTCCCCCTCCTCTCCCCCTCTCTCCCCCTCGCCCTCTCCCCCCTCTCTCCCCCCCCTCCCTCTCCCCCTCTCTCCCCCCCTCCCTCTCTCCCCCCCTCCCTCTCTCCCCCCCCTCCCTCTCTCCCCCCCTCCCCCTCTCCCCCCCCTCCTCTCCCCCCCTCCCTCTCCCCCCCTCCCTCTCCCCCTCTCTCCCCCCCCTCCCTCTCCCCCTCCCTCTCCCCCTCTCCTCCCCCCCTCCCTCTCCCCCCCCTCCCTCTCCCCCTCTCTCCCCCCCTCCCTCTCCCCCTCTCTCCCCCCCCTCTCCTCTCCCCCTCTCTCCCCCCCCTCCCTCTCCCGCTCTCTCCCCCCCCTCCCTCTCCCCCTCTCTCCCCCCCCTCCCTCTCCCCTCTCTCTCCACCCCCTCCCTCCCTCTCTCCCCCCCTCCCCCCCTCCCTCTCCCCCTCCCTCTCACCCCCTCCCTCTCCCCCCCTCCCTCTCTCCCCCCCCCTCCCTCCCTCCCCCCCCTCCCTCTCTCCCTCCCTCCCTCCCCCCCCCCTCCCACTCCCTCCCCTCCCTCCCCCGCCCTCTCCCCCTCCCTCCCCTCCCCCTCCCTCTCCCCCTCTCTTCTCCCCCACCTCCTCTCCCCTCTCTCCCCCCCTCTCCCCCCCCTCCCTCTCCCCCTCTCTCCCCCCCTCCCTCTCCCCCTCTCTCCCCCCCCTCCCTCTCCCACCCCTCCCCCTCCCTCTCCCACCCTCCCTCTCCCCCCTCCCTCCCTCTCCCACCCCTCCCTCTCCCACCCCTCCCTCCCCCCCCTCCCCCCCCTCCCCCCCTCCCCCTCCCTCTCCCCCCCCTCCCCCCCTCCCTCCCCCTCCCCCTCCCCCCCCTCCCCCCCCTCCCTCTCCCCCCCCTCCCTCTCCCCCCCTCCCTCTCCCCTCTCTCCCCCCTCCCTCTCCCCTCTCTCCCCCCCTCCCTCTCCCACCCCTCCCCCTCCCTCTCTCCCCTCTCTCCCCCCTCCCTCTCCCACCCACCCCCTCCCTCTCCCCCCCCCTCCCTCTCCCCCCTCCCGCTCCCCCCCTCCCTCTCCCCCCTCCCTCTCCCCCCTCCCTCTCCCCCTCTCTCCCCCCCCTCTCCCCCTCCTCTCCCCCCCCCTCTCCCCTCCTCTCTCCCCCCCTCTCCCCCTCTCTCCCCCCCCTCTCCCCCTCTCGCCCCTCTCTCCCCCCCCCTCCCCCTCCTCTCCCCCCTCCCCCTCCCCCCCTCCCCCTCCCTCCCTCGCCCCCTCTCACCCCCCCGTCTCCCCCCCCTCCCTCCCCCCCTCCCTCCCCCCTCTCTCCCCCCCTCTCCCCCTCTCCCCCCCTCCCTCTCTCCCCCCCCTCCCTCTCCATCTCCCCCCCTCCCTCTCCATCTCCCCCTCCCCTCCCTCTCCCCCTCCCCCTCCCTCTCCCCCTCCCTCCCTCCCCCTCCCCTTCCCCCTCTCCCCTCGTCCCCTCCCCCTCGTCCCCCTCCCCTCCTCCCCCTCCCCCTCCTCCCCTTCCCCCTCCTCCCCTCGCCCTCCCCCCTCCCCCTCTCCCCTCCCCCCCTCCCCCTCCCTCTCCCCCCCTCCCCCTCCCCCCCTCCCCCACCCCCCCCTCCCCCTCCCTCTCCTCCCCCCCTCCCCTCCCCCCCCTCCCCCCCTCCCCTCCCCCCCTCCCCTCCCCTCCCCTCCCCTCCCCTCCCCCCTCCCCCCCTCCCCCCCTCCCCCTCCCCTCCCCTCCCCTCCCCTCCCCCCTCCCCTCCCCCCCTCCCCCTCCCCCTCCCCCCCCTCCCCCTCCCTCCCCCCCTCCCTCCCCCCCCTCCCTCTCCCTCCTCCCTCTCCCCCTCCCCCTCCTCCCCTCCCCCTCCTCCCTCCCCCTCCTCCCCTCCCCCTCCCTCTCCTCCCCCTCCCCTCCCTCTCCTCCCCCTCCCCCTCCCTCTCCTCCCCCTCCACCTCCCTCTCCTCCCCCTCCACCTCCCTCTCCTCCCCCTCCCCCTCCCTCTCCTCCCCTCCCCCTCCCTCTCCTCCCCCTCCCCCTCCCTCTCCTCCCCCTCCCTCTCCTCCCTCTCCCTCTCCTCCCCCTCCCTCTCCCTCTCCTCCCCCTCCCTCTCCTCTCCTCCCCCTCCCTCTCCCTCTCCTCCCCCTCCCTCTCCCTCTCCCCCCCTCCCTCTCCCTCTCTCCCTCTCCCTCTCTCCCTCTCCCTCTCCCCCCCTCCCTCTCCCTCTCCCCCTCCTCCTCCTCCCCCTCCCCCCCTCCCCTCCCTCCCCCTCCCCCCCTCCCCTCCCTCCCCCTCCCCCCCTCACCTCCCTCCCCCTCCCCCCCTCACCTCCCTCCCCCTCCCCCCCTCCCCTCCCTCCCTCCTCCCCCTCCCCCCTCCCCTCCCTCCCCTCCCCCCCCCCTCCCCTCCCTCCCCTCCCCCCCTCCCCTCCCTCCCCCTCCCCCCCTCCCCTCCCTCCCCCCCTCCCCCCCTCCCCTCCCTCCCCTCCCCTTCCCCTCCCTCCCCCTTCCCCTCCCTCCCCCTCCCCTCCCTCCCCCTCCCTCTCCCTCCCTCTCCCTCCCCCTCCCCCTCCCTCCCCCTCCCTCCCCCTCCCTCCCCCTCCCTCCCCCTCCTCCCCCTCCCTCTCCCTCCCCCTCCCCCCCCTCCCTCTCCTCCCCTCCCTCTCCCTCCCCCCTCCCCCTCCCTCTCCCCTCCCCCTCCCCTCCCCCTCCCCTCACCTCCCTCCCCCTCCCCCTCCCCCTTCCCCTCCCTCCCCCTTCCCCTCCCTCCCCTCCCCTCCCTCCCTCCCCCCTCCCCCTCCCCCTCCCCCCCCTCCCTCCCCTCCCTCCCCCCTCCCCCTCCCCCTCCCTCCCCCTCCCCTCCCTCCCCCTCCCCCTCCCCCTCCCTCCCCCTCCCCCTCCCCCTCCACCTCCCCCTCCCCCTCCCCCTCCCTCCCCCTCCCCCTCCCCCTCCCTCCCTCCCCGTCCCTCTCCCTCCCTCTCCCTCCCCCTCTCCCTCCCTCTCCCTCCCTCTCCCTCCCTCTCCCTCCCTCTCCCTCCCCCTCTCCCTCCCTCTCCCTCCCTCCCCCTCCCCCTCCCTCCCCCTCCCTCTCCCTCTCCCTCCCCCTCCCCCCCCCCTCCCTCTCCCTCCCCCTCCCTCCCCCTCCCCCTCCCCCTCCCCCTCCCCCTCCCCCCCTCCCCCTCCCCATCCCCCTCCCCCTCCCCCTCCTCCCCTCCCCCTCCCCCTCCTCCCCTCCCCCTCCCCCTCCTCCCCTCCCCCTCCTCCCTCCCCCTCCTCCCCTCCCCCTCCTCCCCTCCCCCTCCTCCCCTCCCTCTCCTCCCCCTCCCCCTCCCTCTCCTCCCCCTCCCCCTCCCTCTCCTCCCCCTCCCCTCCCTCTCCTCCCTCTCCCTCTCCTCCCCTCCCTCTCCCTCTCCTCCCCTCCCTCTCCCTCTCCTCCCCCTCCCTCTCCCTCTCCCCCCCTCCCTCTCCCTCTCCCCCTCCTCCTCCTCCCCCTCCCTCCCCCTCCCCCCCTCCCCTCCCTCCCCCCCTCACCTCCCTCCCCCTCCCCCCTCCCCTCCCTCCCTCCCCCTCCCCTCCCTCCCTGCCTCCCCCTCCCTCCCTCCCCCTCCCCCCCTCCCCTCCCTCCCCCTCCCCCCCTCCCCCTCCCCCCTCCCCTCCCT